>NW_025533461.1:1277500-1455000 GCF_020615455.1 Coregonus clupeaformis | reverse complement strand
CTCAGCTTGTTACCTGTATAAAAGACACCTGTCCACAGAAGAAATCAATCAATCAGATTCTAAACTCTCCACCATGGCCAAGACCAAAGAGCTCTCCAAGGATGTCAGGGACAAGATTGCAGACCTACACAAGGCTGGAATGGGCTACAAGACCATCGCCAAGCAGCTTGGTGAGAAGGTGACAACAGTTGGTACGATTATTCGCAAATGGAAGAAACACAAAATAACTTTCAATCTCCCTCGGCCTGGGGCTCCATGCAAGATCTTACCTCGTGGAGTTGCAGTGATCATGAGAACGGTGAGGAATCAGCCCAGAACTACACGGGAGGATCTTGTCAATGATCTCAAGGCAGCTGGGACCATAGTCACCAAGAAAACAATTGGTAACACACTACGCCGTGAAGGACTGAAATCCTGCAGCGCCCGCAAGGTCCCCCTGCTCAAGAAAGCACATATACAGGCCCGTCTGAAGTTTGCCAATGAACATCTGAATGATTCAGAGGAGAACTGGGTGAAAGTGTTGTGGTCAGATGAGACCAAAATGGAGCTCTTTGGCATCAACTCAACTCGCCGTGTTTGGAGGAGGAGGAATGATGTCTATGACCCCAAGAACACCATCCCCACCGTCAAACATGGAGGTGGAAACATTATGCTTTGGGGTGTTTTTCTGCTAAGGGGACAGGACAACTTCACTGCATCAAAGGGACGATGGACGGGGCCATGTACCGTCAAATCTTGGGTGAGAACCTCCTTCCCTCAGCCAGGGCATTGAAAATGGGTCATGGATGGGTATTCCAGCATGACAATGACCCAAAACACACGGCCAAGGCAACAAAGGAGTGGCTCAAGAAGAAGCACATTAAGGTCCTGGAGTGGCCTAGCCAGTCTCCAGACCTTAATCCCATAGAAAATCTGTGGATGGAGCTGAAGGTTCGAGTTGCCAAACGTCAGCCTCGAAACCTTAATGACTTGGAGAAGATCTGCAAAGAGGAGTGGGACAAAATCCCTCCTGAGATGTGTGCAAACCTGGTGGCCAACTACAAGAAACGTCTGACCTCTGTGATTGCCAACAAGGGTTTTGCCACCAAGTACTAAGTCATGTTTTAAAGAGGGGTCAAATACTTATTTCCCTCATTAAAATACAAATCAATTTATAAAAAAATTTACATGCGTTTTTCTGGATTTTTTTGTTGTTATTCTGTCTCTCACTGTTCAAATAAACCTACCATTAAAATTATAGACTGATCATTTCTTTGTCAGTGGGCAAATGTACAAAATCAACAGGGGATCAAATACGTTTTTCCCTCACTGTAGATACAGTCTTGGCCTAATTCCAATCATTCTAAAGTATACAGCAATTGTCACCATAAAAGGTGAATGATGGGTGCTTGCCCAGTTTTACGACAGGTCTGATTTAAAACGGGAAACGTGTATACATGGCAAGCGCCGAGTTTATAAATCTCAATATCTTTCTATGTGCGCTGTCTTTTCAGAAATGGTACTCACAGACATTTAGTGTGAAATGTACGCAACGGTTATAAATGAGGCCCCTGGCCCCCAAGCCTCATTCCAGGCCCCAGGCCCCCAAGCCTCATCCCAGGCCCCAGGCCCCCAAGCCTCACCCCAGGCCCCAGGCCCCCAAACCTCACCCCAGGCACATCACGAGAAAGAGGAAGGGACATTACTTTCTTCCCCAACCATTCATTTTACACATCATTTACTACCTCTCCCCCCTCTCTCTCTCTCGCTCTCTCTCTCTCTCTCCCTCTCTCTCCCTCTCTCTCTTTGCCCCCCACTCTCCCTCTCTCTCTCTCCCCCTCTCTCTCTCTCGCTCTCTCTCTCGCTCTCTCTCTCCCTCTCTCTCTTTGCCTCCCCCCTCTGTCCCACCTCTCTTCCTTACTCCCTCTCTCTCTTTCCTCCATTGTATTTTTCATGGCCATGAGATGTAGTTACCACTTACACAGCCACACAGTGACAAGACATTACAAAGAGTCCTACTGCTTAACACTAGAAGTGCCAAGGCAGTGATTTTGACTGCATATTAATTACACATTTAAATATCTCTGTGTACCTGTCTGTCCTTGAAGTATTTTCTCCAAAAAGGATCCTCCTACAGAGTCACATGCAGGTAAGACGTTTTAATTGCTATATAGTATCAGAAAGAGCAGATTCTGAGGTTTCCAAAACACTTACCTTTGCCAAATAACGCAAAAAATGTAGCTCTATTTCAAAATATCACCTTTTCCAAAAATAACCGCTGTTTATTTGCGCTCCACACGTGAGCACGGGGCAGCAGACCGCAACATAAACTAATGAAAATGCTATTGTGTTCTTTGAAAACGTTTTTTTTTCTCGGATTCTAATGTTACCCAAGACCTTTATAAACACAACCAAAGGATAATTTTTAGCATAGCATATATGAAATGTATTTATTCGACTGTTAGAATGTTGCAGTCAAAATGGCTACTCATTGGTGTAGGAAGGGCTGTAGCCATGTTAAACCCTCTGTGGAAAGGGTTCTACATGGAACGCAAAAAGGTTCTACTTAGAATCAAAAGGGTTCTACCTGGAACCAACAAGGGTTCTTCAAAGGGTACTCCTATGGGGAGAGCCGAAGAACCCTTTTAGGTTCTAGATAACACCTTTCTTCTAAGATTGTGGTGTATCAGCGAGCGCTCAGAGACCTTAGTGTAATGAAGTGCTCTGTGATAACCGTTGGATTATTTGGTTTTGGTATGGCAACTACACATTGTCTGCATCCCACAGGGCTCTGGTTCAAAGTAGTGCTCTATATAGAGAATAGGGTGCCATTCTCTGGTCTAAAGTAGTGCTCTATATAGGGAATAGGGTGCCATTTGGGACGCATCCTCAGATAACATGGAGGGAGATAATTTGGCCCTACCTCAGTGCCCCAGGATATCCAATCCTTTTAGCCCTACCTCAGTGCCCAGGAGATCCAATCCTTTTAGCCCTACCTCCGTGCCCCAGGAGATTCAATCATTTTAGTCCTACCTCAGTGCCCCAGGATATCCAATCATTTTAGCCCTACCTCAGTGCCCCAGGTGATCATTTTGGCCCTACCTCAGTGCCCCAGGATATCCAATCATTTTAGCCCTACCTCAGTGCCCCAGGTGATCATTTTGGCCCTACCTCAGTGCCCCAGGTGATCCAATCATTTTAGCCCTACCTCAGTGCCCCAGGAGATCATTTTGGCCCTACCTCAGTGCCCCAGGATATCCAATCATTTTAGTCCTACCTCCGTGCCCCAGGATATCCAATCATTTTAGCCCTACCTCCGTGCCCCAGGAGATCATTTTGGCCCTACCTCAGTGCCCCAGGATATCCAATCATTTTGGCCCTACCTCAGTGCCCCAGGAGATCCAATCATTTTAGCCCTAACTCCGTGCCCCAGGATATCCAATCATTTTAGCCCTACCTCAGTGCCCCAGGATATCCAATCATTTTAGACCTACCTCAGTGCCCCAGGATATCCAATCATTTTAGCACTACCTCCATGCCCCAGGATATCCAATCATTTTAGCCCTACCACAGTGCCCCAGGATATCCAATCATTTTAGCCCTACCTCCGCGCCAGAGGTTATCCAATAATTTTAGCCCTACCTCAGTGCCCCAGGATATCCAATCATTTTAGCCCTACCTCAGTGCCCCAGGATATCCAATCCTTTTGGCCCTACCTCAGTGCCCCAGGATATCCAATCATTTTAGCCCTACCTCAGTGCCCCAGGATATCCAATCATTTTAGCCCTACCTCAGTGCCCCAGGATATCCAATCATTTTAGCCCTAACTCCGTGCCCCAGGATATCCAATCATTTTAGCCCTACCTCAGTGCCCCAGGATATCCAATCATTTTAGCCCTACCTCAGTGCCCCAGGATATCCAATCATTTTAGCCCTACCTCCATGCCCCAGGATATCCAATCATTTTAGCCCTACCTCAGTGCCCCAGGATATCCAATCATTTTAGCCCTACCTCCGTGCCCCAGGATATCCAATAATTTTAGCCCTACCTCAGTGCCCCAGGATATCCAATCATTTTAGCCCTACCTCAGTGCCCTAGGATATCCAATCCTTTTGGCCCTACCTCAGTGCCCCAGGATATCCAATCATTTTAGCCCTACCTCAGTGCCCCAGGATATCCAATCATTTTAGCCCTACCTCAGTGCCCCAGGATATCCAATCATTTTAGCCCTACCTCCGTGCCCCGGGGGATCCTTAGTTTATCTGTATTATGCTGCTCTATTGGCCTTCTCCTAGCTAGGCAGATGGAGGAGAAGAGAGAGATGGGGGAAAGCTATTTCTATTTTAGACCATGGAAATAAAACTAACTGCCATGTTGTTGTTGTGGCACTTCACTTCACATTATATATCCCTTTTTAGTTTCACTGGAAGTTTCTTACCATCCTATTTATTTCTTCAGTCACAGACGTGTGAGGCTGGAGATGGACTACATACAGTGAGGGAAAAAAGTATTTGATCCCCTGCTGATTTTGTACGTTTGCCCACTGACAAAGAAATGATCAGTCTATAATTTTAATGGTAGGTTTATTTGAACAGTGAGAGACAGAATAACAGCAACAAAAAATCCAGAAAAACACCTGTCAAAAATGTTTTACATTTATTTGTATTTTAATGAGGGGAAATACGTATTTGACCACTCTGCAAAACATGACTTAGTACTTGGTGGCAAAACCCTTGTTGGCAATCACAGAGGTCAGACGTTTCTTGTAGTTGGCCACCAGGTTTGCACACATCTCAGGAGGGATTTTGTTCCACTCCTCTTTGCAGATCTTCTCCAAGTCATTAAGGTTTCGAGGCTGACGTTTGGCAACTCGAACCTTCAGCTCCCTCCACAGATTTTCTATGGGATTAAGGTCTGGAGACTGACAAGGCCACTCCAGGACCTTAATGTGCTTCTTCTTGAGCCACTCCTTTGTTGCCTTGGCCGTGTGTTTTGGGTCATTGTCATGCTGGAATACCCATCCACGACCCATTTACAATGCCCTGGCTGAGGGAAGGAGGTTCTCAACCAAGATTTGACGGTACATGGCCCCGTCAATCGTCCTTTTGATGCGGTGAAGTTGTCCTGTCCCCTTAGCAGAAAAACACCACCAAAGCATAATGTTTCCACCTCCATGTTTGACGGTGGGGATGGTGTTCTTGGGATCATAGGCAGCATTCCTCCTCCTCCAAACATGGCGAGTTGAGTTGATGCCAAAGAGCTCGATTTTGGTCTCATCTGAGCACAACACTTTCACCCAGTTCTCCTCTGAATCATTCAGATGTTCATTGGCAAACTTGAGACGGCCCTGTATACGTGCTTTCTTGAGCAGGGGGACCTTGCGGGCGCTGCAGGATTTCAGTCCTTCATGGCGTAGTGTGTTACCAATTGTTTTCTTGGTGACTATGGTCCCAGCTGCCTTGAGATCATTGACAAGATCCTCCCGTGTAGTTCTGGGCTGATTCCTCACCGTTCTCATGATCATTGCAACTCCACGAGGTGAGATCTTGCATGGAGCCCCAGGCCGAGGGAGATTGACAGGTCTTTTGTGTTTCTTCCATTTGCGAATAATCGCACCAACTGTTGTCACCTTCTCACCAAGCTGCTTGGCGATGGTCTTGTAGCCCATTCCAGCCTTGTGTAGGTCTACAATCTTGTCCCTGACATCCTTGGAGAGCTCTTTGGTCTTGGCCATGGTGGAGAGTTTGGAATCTGATTGATTGATTGCTTCTGTGGACAGGTGTCTTTTATACAGGTAACAAACTGAGATTAGGAGCACTCCCTTTAAGTGTGTGCTCCTAATCTCAGCTCGGTACCTGTATAAAAGACACTTGGGAGCCAAAAATCTTTCTGATTGAGAGGGGGTCAAATACTTATTTCCCTCATTAAAATGCAAATCAATTTATAACATTTATGACGTGTTTTTCTGGATTTATTTTGTTGTTATTCTGTCTCTCACTGTTCAAATAAACCTACCATTAAAATTATAGACTGATCATTTCTTTGTCAGTGGGCAAACGTACAAAATCAGCAGGGGATCCAATACTTTTTTCCATCACTGTACTGGTTGTCTAACCAACTGCTTTCTATAATGAGACAGTTAACACATTGGTCATCCTATCTATAATCAGTCAGTCAACACATTGTTCATCCTATCTATAATCAGACAGTCAACACATTGTTAATCCTATCTGTAATCAGACAGTCAACAGTCAATACATTGTTCATCCTATCTATAATCAGACAGTCAACACATTGTTCATCCTATCTATAATGAGACAGTCAACAATCAACACATTGTTCATCCTATCTATAATGAGACAGTCAACAATCAACACATTGTTCATCCTATATATAATGAGACAGTCAACACATTGTTAATCCTATCTATGAGGCAGTCAACAGTCAACACAGTGTTCATTCTATCTATAATGAGACAGTCAACACATTGTTCATCCTATCTATAATAAGACAGTCAACACATTTTTCATCCTATCTATAATGAGATAGTCAACACATTGTTCATCCTATCTATAATGAGACAGTCAACACATTGTTCATCCTATCTATAATCAGACTGTCAACACATTGTTCATCCTATCTATAATAATACTTTCCACAGTCAACACAGTGTTCATCCTATCTATAATGAGACAGTCAACAGTCAACACATTGTTCATCCTATCTATAATCAGACAGTCAAAACATTGTTCATCCTATCTATAATAATACAGTCAACAGTCAACACATTGTTCATCCTATCTATAATGAGACAGTCAACACATTGTTCATCCTATCTATAATGAGAGTCAACAGTCAACACATTGTTCATCCTATCTATAATGAGACAGTCAACACATTGTTCATCCTATCTATAATAAGACAGTCAACAGTCAACACATTGTTCATCCTATCTATAATCAGACAGTCAACACATTGTTCATCTTATCTATCATGAGACAGTCAACACATTGTTCATCCTATCTTTAATAATACAGTCAACAGTCAACACATTGTTCATCCTATCTATAATGAGACAGTCAACACATTGTTCATCCTATCTATAATAATACAGTCAACAGTCAACACAGTGTTCATCCTATCTATAATGAGACAGTCAACACATTGTTCATCCTATCTATAATCAGACAGTCAACACAGTGTTCATCCAATCTATAATCAGACAGTCAACAGTCAACACATTGTTCATCCTATCTATAATAATACAGTCAACAGTCAACACAGTGTTCATCCTATCAATAATCAGACAGTCAACACAGTGTTCATCCCATCTATAATAAGACAGTCAGCACATTTTTCATCCTATCTATAATGAGATAGTCAACACATTGTTCATCCTATCTATAATGAGAAAGTCAACACATTGTTCATCCTATCTATAATCAGACTGTCAACACATTGTTCATCCTATCTATAATAATACTTTCAACAGTCAACACAGTGTTCATCCTATCTATAATGAGACAGTCAACAGTCAACACATTGTTCATCCTATCTATAATCAGACAGTCAAAACATTGTTCATCCTATCTATAATAATACAGTCAACAGTCAACACATTGTTCATCCTATCTATAATGAGACAGTCAACACATTGTTCATCCTATCTATAATGAGACAGTCAACACATTGTTCATCCTATCTATAATGAGACAGTCAACACATTGTTTATCCTATCTATAATAAGACAGTCAACAGTCAACACATTGTTCATCCTATCTATAATCAGACAGTCAACACATTGTTCATCTTATCTATCATGAGACAGTCAACACATTGTTCATCCTATCTATAATAATACAGTCAAAAGTCAACACATTGTTCATCCTATCTATAATGAGACAGTCAACACATTGTTCATCCTATCTATAATAATACAGTCAACAGTCAACACAGTGTTCATCCTATCTATAATGAGACAGTCAACACATTGTTCATCCTATCTATAATCAGACAGTCAACACATTGTTCATCCAATCTATAATCAGACAGTCAACAGTCAACACATTGTTCATCCTATCTATAATAATACAGTCAACAGTCAACACAGTGTTCATCCTATCAATAATCAGACAGTCAACACAGTGTTCATCCTATCTATAATGAGACAGTCAACACAGTGTTCATCCTATCTATAATTAGACAGTCAACACATTGTTCATCCTATCAATAATCAGACAGTCAACACAGTGTTCATCCTATCTATAATGAGACTGTCAACACATTGTTCATCCTATCTATAATGAGACAGTCAACACAGTGTTCATCCTATCTATAATTAGACAGTCAACACAGTGTTCATCCTATATATAATCAGACAGTCAACACATTGTTCATCCTATCTATAATGAGACTGTCAACACATTGTTCATCCTATCTATAATGAGACAGTCAACACAGTGTTCATTCTATCTATAATAATACAGTCAACAGTTAACACATTGTTCATCCTATCTATAATAATACAGTCAACAGTCAACACATTGTTAATCCTATCTATAATAATACAGTCAACAGTCAACACATTGTTCAATCAATTTCAATCAATTTTATTTTATATAGCCCTTCATACATTAGCTAATATCTCGAAGTGCTGTACAGACACCCAGCCTAAAACCCCAAACAGCTAGTAATGCAGGTGTAGAAGCACGGTGGCTAGGAAAAACTCCCTAGAAAGGCCAAAACCTAGGAAGAAACCTAGAGAGGAACCAGGCTGAGGGGTGGCCAGTCCTCTTCTGGCTGTGCCGGTGGAGATTATAACAGAACCATGCCAAGATGTTCAAAAATGTTCATACGTGACAAGCATGGTCAAATAATAATCAGGAATACATCTCAGTTGGCTTTTCATAGCCGATCATTAAGAGTTGAAAACAGCAGGTCTGGGACAGGTAGGGGTTCCATAACCGCAGGCAGAACAGTTAAAACTGGAATAGCAGCAAGGCCAGGCGGACTGGGGACAGCAGGGAGTCACCACGGCCGTTAGTCCCGACGTATGGTCCTAGGGCTCAGGTCTCTCAGTTGGCTTTTCAGCCGATCATTAAGAGTTGAAAACAGCAGGTCTGGGACAGGTAGGGGTTTCGTAACCGCAGGCAGAACAGTTGAAACTGGAATAGCAGCAAGGCCAGGCGGACTGGGGACAGCAAGGTGTCCGCATGCCCGGTAGTCCTGACGTATGGTCCTAGGGCTCAGGTTCTCAGAGAGAAAGAGAGAACGAGAGAATTAGAGAGAGCATACTTAAATTCACACAGGACACTGGATAAGACAGGAGAAGTACTCCAGGTATAACCAACTAACCCCAGCCCCCCGACACATAAACTACTGCAGCATAAATACTGGAGGCTGAGACAGGAGCGGTCCGGAGACACTGTGGCCCCATCCGAAGACTCCTGGGCCAGACTACACTCAATCATATGACCTACTGAAGAGATAAGTCTTCAGTAAAGACTTAAAGGTTGAGACCGAGTCTGCGTCTCTCACATGGGTAGGCAAACTGTTCCATAAAAATGGAGATCTATAGGGACACTCCTATCGTTCATCCTATCGATAATAATACAGTCAACAGTCAACACATTGTTCATCCTATCTATAATAATACAGTCAACAGTCAACACATTGTTCATCCTATCTATAATGAGACAGTCAACACATTGTTAATCCTATCTATAATGAGACAGTCAACACATTGTTCATCCTATCTATAATGAGACAGTCAACACATTGTATTATTATTATTATTATTTATTTTTTATTATTATTCTTATTATTATTCTTATTATTCTTCTTCTTCTTCTTCTTCTTCTTCTTCTTCTTCTTCTTCTTCTTCTTCTTCTTCTTCTTCTTCTTCTTATTATTATTATTATTATTATTATAGATAGGATGAACAATGTGTTGACTGGGGTTAGGGTACCATACTGCCACTCGGGACACTCCCCCAGTTTCTAAGTCATGAATTGACCCTTTCCCCTATTTGTCAGAGGTCCTGAATCAGATCTGACAGCACTATTTAAAAACCTGATGAAAGCAGTTCGCTGTGGAAGCGTTGATTGTTATTAAATGTATTGAATTAGAGTGATAGAGTGAATCTCTGTTTACTGGGATCACACACACACACACACACACACACACACACACACACACACACACACACTTTTAATTACTGTGTCAGGATTGAAAGGACCTGTCTGTCAGTAGTATGATCAGTAATTCAAAGTGTGTGTGTGTGTGTGTGTGTGTGTTGTGTGTGTGTGTGTGTGTGTGTGATCCCAGTAAACAGAGATTCACTCTATCACCCTCAACGTGACCAAGACAAAGGAGATGATTGTGGACTACAGGAAAAAAAAGAGGACTGAGCACGCCCCCATTCTCATCGACGGGGCTGTAGTGGAACAGGTTGAGAGCTTCAAGTTCCTTGGTGTCCACATCACCAACGAACTATCATGGTCCAAACACACCAAGACAGTCGTGAAGAGGGCACGACAAAGCCTATTCCCCCTCAGGAGACTAAAAAGATTTGGCATGGGTCCTCAGATCCTCAAAAATTCTACAGCTGCACCATCGAGAGCATCCTGACTGGTTGCATCACCGCCTGGTATGGCAACTGCTTGGCCTCTGACCGCAAGGCACTACAGAGGGTAGTGCGTACGGCCCAGTACATCACGGGGGCAAAGCTCCCTGCCATCCAGGACCTCTATACTCAGGCGGTGTCAGAGGAAGGCCCTCAAAATTGTCAAAGACTCCAGTCACCCTAGTCATAGACTGTTCTCTCTGCTACCGCCATGGCAAGCGGTACCAGTGCCAAGTCTAGGTCCAAAAGACTTCTCAACAGCTTCTACCCCCCAAGCCATAAGACTCCTGAACAGCTAATCTGGCTACCCGGACTATTTGCACTGCCCCCCCCACCCCATACTTTTTACGCTGCTGCTACTCTATTAAGTATTTATGCATAGTCACTTTAACTCTACCCACATGTACATATTACCTCAACTACCTCAACTACCGGTGCCCCCGCACATTGACTATCAACGGTACCCTGTATATATAGCCTCCCTACTGTCACTTTATTCTATTGTATATATAGCCTCCCTACTGTCACTTTATTTTTACTTCTGCTCTTTTTTTCTCAACACTTTTTTGTTGTTGTTTTATTCTTACTTTTTTTGTTTAAAATAAATGCACTGTTGGTTAAGGGCTGTAAGTAAGCATTTCACTGTAATGTCTGCACCTGTTGTATTCGGCGCATGTGACCAATACAATTTGATTTGATTTGATTTGATTTGACATTCCACAAATCAACTTTTAACAAGGCACACCTGTTAATTGAAATGCATTCCAGGTGACTACCTCATGAAGCTGGTTAAGAGAATGCCAAGAGTGTGCAAACTGTCATCAAGGCAAAGGGTGGCTATTTGAAGAATCTCAAATATAAAATATATTTTGATTTGTTTAACACTTTTTTGGGTTACTACATGATTCCATATGTGTTATTTCACAGTTTTTATGTCTTCATTATTATTCTACAATGTAAAAAATAGTAAAAATAAAGAAAAACCCTCGAATGAGTAGGTGTGTCCAAACCTTTGACTGGTAGTGTATTTATATATGCTGTTTTCTTCAGGGATAAATCAACTTTAGACTGACTAGTGTAGGTGTTACACTACCTCTAGAAGTTTCTGGAAGTATTTCACCTTTCACTAAGAGTGCTCATTAATTTGGTCACAACACTTATTATCTGACTAAAATCAACTCCATGGTGAAGGAAGTTTCTGATGAACCACACCAACAGAGCAGAGACCAAGCATTGTGGAATTCAGCTCCGATTACATCGATTCGGTCAATACTTTAAAAAATAATTATTATGAAACGGCCACCTTGTTTGTCCTCTGTAGTTGCGTGCCTTTCTTTGTTTTCTTTTTTAATAAACCTTCATCAAATACAACCACCGACTGTTTGCTTTTTTCTGTTTCTCGAAGATGACAACTCATATGTATCTCCGATGACTTAGGCCTACGTCTCCAAATACTCATAGTCCAATCAAATCACACAATCTATAATTGTCAATTGCTCTCTGGCAGTACTCACATACCCACTCGGCACAAACTGGTTGAATCAACGTTGTTTCAATGTAATTTGTCAACGTATTGTGGCGTGGAATCTACTGTCGCTTCTGCGGAGAGATCGTTTTCTAAACTATAACTCAAAGAACTATAGAAGCATTAGGCTCTCAATCTGATAGGCGCTTTTGAACCTGAGTAAGCTCCACTCATTGAACCTGAGTAAGCTCCACTCATTGAACCTGAGTAAGCTCCACTCATTGAACCTGAGTAAGCTCCACTCATTGAAACTGAGTAAGCTCCACTCATTTAACCTGAGTAAGCTCCACTCATTGAACCTGAGTAAGCTCCACTCATTGAACCTGAGTAAGCTCCACTCATTGAAACTGAGTAAGCTCCACTCATTGAACCTGAGTAAGCTCCACTCATTGAACCTGAGTAAGCTCCACTCATTGAAACTGAGTAAGCTCCACTCATTGAACCTGAGTAAGCTCCACTCATTGAACCTGAGTAAGCTCCACTCATTGAACCTGAGTAAGCTCCACTCATTGAACCTGAGTAAGCTCCACTAATAGTAGCCTTGACCACGGCATTTGTTCAACGATATCCCCTTATACTTTAAATCAGTTTAATCACTTAGATATGATCAGTCACGTTCCTGAAGAAACACACACTGGGTCAGGAGCTGCCACACAGTGTTACAAGGGTTTGGTATTGATATCAGGAGGTATTGATATCAGGAGGTATTGATATCAGGAGGTATTGATATCAGGAGGTATTGATATCAGGAGGTATTGATTACAGGAGGTATTGATATCAGGAGGTATTGATATCAGGAGGTATTGATATCAGGAGGTATTGATATCAGGAGGTATTGATATCAGGAGGTATTGATTACAGGAGGTATTGATATCAGGAGGTATTGATATCAGGAGGTATTGATATCAGGAGGTATTGATATCAGGAGATATTGATATCAGGAGATATTGATATCAGGAGATATTGATTACAGGTGGTATTGATATCAGGAGGTATTGATATCAGGAGATATTGATATCAGGAGATATTGATATCAGGAGATATTGATATCAGGAGATATTGATTACAGGTTGTGATGTCACGAGAGGCTACACAGCTTTCAGCGGGATTGCTCAAGTAGTGCAAGGAGACCAGGTTCAACCAAAACAAGGATTTTATTAAAGGTCTTGGGAAACTAACGAAAGTATAACACAATTCTGTTCTCTGGTGGCTCTTTAAGGGTTAACAGTTCAGGGATGTCTCTTCCACATCCAAAATCATAACTCTCCCTCGCTCAAATAACTTTTCCCCAGTCTTACTGTATTCCACGTTGCAGCTAGTGGCCAACCCAGCAAAACGTCCTTCCAAATGTCCCACACGTATTTCCACAGGTGCATATATCCAAAGGTGAGTATTTCCCAAAGGTAAGTATCTCCAAATCCTTATATTCCTCATGGAAGTGGACGTGCAGCACTCTTGTCCTCCAGAGAGCCCAGCCTGGAGACCGTGTCTCTTCCTTCAACAAACCTTCAGCTCATCAGCTCCTGATTGGTTTCAGCTGCGTGGGAAGATTGGCCATAGAGGTTGGAGTTCCCGACCATACCAGCAGATGGAGCCATAGCTGTCTGGGTTTGCAGCCATCTCAGGGGGATGTAACGTCCCTCCAGGACACAGCCTCTCGTGACATCACACATCCCCCCTCCTTGGGACCGCGTCCTCGTCGGGGTAAAGCGAAGAAGGCATCACGCCGGGAGAGGCGTCCGCATTGCCGTGGTGCTTGCCAGCCCCTGTGGACAACAGAAAAGTTAAACGGTTTGCAAGCTCAAAAAACATCTGGTTACTCTACTGTTTGATTCCTTGTTCTTGGCCATCCACTGCAGAGGGCGTGATCAGATACCACCATGAAACGTCGGCCCAGGAGATAGAAGCGAAGGGACTCCAGGGCCCAGACTACAGCCAGACATTCTTTCTCCACCGTTGAATAGTTCTTCTCTCTTGGAAGTAACTTTCTGCTTAGGTAGAGAATGGGATGTTCTTCACCGTCATGTGCCTGGGTGAGGACAGCACCCAGACCCACCTCCGAAGCATCCGCTTGGACAATGAATTCCTTCTTGAAGTCTGGTGCCACCAGGATCGGACTGGAGCAGAGTGCTCGCTTCAGGTTGAGGAAAGCCGCCTCCGCCGCAGGGTTCCACTTCACCATTCGTGAGTGGCGTTTGGTCGTCAGCTCCGTCAACGGTGCAGCTATGGTAGCAAAATCTGCAATAAAGCGTCTATAGTAGCCAGCGAGGCCCCAAAAATGACCTTACTTGCTTCTTGTTGATGGGCTGCGGCCAGTCCTGTATGGCCCGCAGTTTGGCTTCCTGTGGTTTGACCAACCCCCGCCCAATGGTGTACCCCAGGTAGTTTGTCTCACTGAAGGCCACCTTGCACTTCTTCGGGTTTGCCGTGAGCCCTGCTTCCCTGAGCGAATCCAGCACCGCTTGTACCCGGGGTAGGTGGCTGGCCCAATCCTGACTTTGTATAACAACATCATCCAAATAAGCCGCTCGTGCCTCTTGTGGGGCGCAAGGACTCGATCCATCAGGCGTTGGGACGTGGCAGGTGCCCCGTGGAGACCAAACGGAAGTCGGGTATACTGGTAGACCCCTCCCGGGTGGCAAAGGCTGTCTTCTCCTTGGACGCCCCGGGGTCAAGGGCACCTGCCAGTAGCCTTTTGTGAGATCAAGAGTGGTTAGGAAACGAGCATGCCCCAAGGAGTCTATTAAATCATCGACACGAGGCATTGGGTATGCATCAAATTCAGACACTTCATTCAACTTTCGATAGTCATTACAAAATCGTACTGAACCGTCTGGCTTGGGAACTAGTACGATGGGACTTGCCCAGGCACTGTGGGACTCTTCGATTACTCCCAACTCCTGCATCTTCCTTACCTCCTTCTGTATAACCACTTTACGAGCCTCTGGCACGCTGTACGGGCGCTGGTTTACCGTTCGGCCAGGCATGGTGCGGATCTCATGTTGGACCACCTCTGTGTGACCGGGAAGGGAGGAGAAGACATCCTGGTTCTGCTCCACGAGTTCCAGGGCCATCTGTCGTTGATGTGGGGACAGATTTGGACCCAGCTGAACCTCTTCTCGCGCCGGTTCCTGGGTCTCTGTGGGGGGTAGAGAGCTGAACAGCGCCTCTCTGGGCGTGCCACTTCTTTAAAAGGTTAACATGATAAATCTGCTCAGTTTTCCTTTTATCTGGTTGCCTCACCTTGTAGTTTACTTCTCCCATGCGTTCAATGACCTCATGGTCCTTGCCAGGTTGCCAGGAATTTGCACTCAACGGTTGGCACCAGGACCAGCACTCTGTCCCCCGGCTTAAACTCCCTGGGTTGAGCAGATCTGTTGTAGGAGGCTTGCTGTTGCCGCTGACTGGCCTCCAGGTGTTCCCCGCATCATGGGATAGATGGCCTTCATTCTCTCCCTCATAGCCCCTACATGGTCGATCAGTGTCCGCTGTTGGCATGGCTGCTCCTCCCAGGCCTCCTTGGCGATGTCGAGCAGTCCTCTGGGTCTGTAGGAAAGCAAGAGCTCAAAGGGTGAAAAACCAGTAGAAGACTGAGGTACCTCTCTCACCGCAAATAATATGTATGGTAACAGCTGATCCCAGTTGCGCCCATCTTCCCCTACCGCTTTCCGCAGCATGGATTTTAGTGTTTTGTTAAAACGTTCGACTAGGCCATCTGTCTGGGGGTGGTAGACCGAGGTTCTCAGCTGTTTGATTTTCAGTAAAGCACAGAGTTCTTTCATCACCCTGGACATGAATGGAGTCCCTTGGTCCGTCAATATCTCTTTTGGGATTCCCAGACTAGTTGAGAGACGGAACAGCTCCTTGGCGATTTGTCTGGATGTAGCCTTCCTCAGCGGAATGGCCTCCGGGTACCGGGACGCATAGTCCAGAATGACCAGAATGTATTGATGTCCCCTGGCACTTTTCGGTAAGGGCCCGACTATGTCTAATCCAATCCTCTCAAAAGGAGTTTCGATAATGGGCAAGGGAATGAGCGGGTTTCTATATGTGGGCTTTGGCGCAACCTGCTGACACTCAGGGCAACTACGGCAGTAGTTCTCTATCTCTTTGTGTACTCCTGGCCAAAAGAAACGTTGCATGATTCTTTCCTTAGTCTTCTCTACCCCCAAGTGGGCCCCTAGCGGGTGTGTGTGGGCTAGGTTGAGTACTGTGGCCCGATAGGGCTGTGGCACGAGGAGCTGTTCATGCACTTCCTCATTTTTCTTGACTATCTGATATACTAACCCCGGTTTACTGCGAAATGGGGTAAGTAGGGGTTGTCTTATCACCTACCACTACACCTTCTAATACCTGCACATTTCTTAAGGCATTTGCAAGAGTAGGATCTTGTAATTGGAGCCGTACCATACTGGCCTGTGAGAGGGGGAAGCTCTTGGGTGCCTGGGACGTCTTCTTCACTGGAGAACGGAGCACTTTCCTGGGCTGCGTTCTCTTCTCCCGTATCCGGACCAGTCTCGGTGTCGGTCTGGGCACCTGCCATCCCTATCAGAGCCCGGGCGGGAGTGAGTAACTCGGAGGATTGCACCGGAGCCTTCCCAGGATGAGTCTTGCCTCTCCGTTTCCGAGGTACTCGGGTTATCCTCTCCTGAGACTCTCTCCAGAGTGGGTAAAGGCGGGGGCAGTCTCGTCCCAATTAGGACAGGGACGGGGAGGGAATCAACCACCCCCGCCGTCGTGTGTATGGTTCCCCGTGTGCTGGTCATTGTAAGTTCAGTAATGGGGTATTCTCTGGTGTCCCCATGGACACAGGAAACTGGGAGGACTTTCCCCGGGGTCAGACACGTGGGGCCCACCAAATCCTTACGCACCAGGGTGGCCCGGCTACCAGAATCCAGTAAGGCCTCCACATCATGGTGATTCACAGTTACCGGGCAGGTGGGGGGTCGATCTGGGCCGCCATCAACGCCTCCCAAGAGCGAGGCAAAACGATGTGTGGGTGCTGAGCTGGAGGACTCCGCAGTGGGCATAGGTTCATCGGCTGGTTTCCCACACTGCCAGGAGATATGTCCCATCTCCCCACACCGGTAACACTGTCGAGGTTCCCCCATCCTGGTGTACTCTTCTTGGACCCGCCTGGTTTCTGGCTCCCCCTGGAGCCGGGATAAGTCCTGACGCGGCGGGGTTCGAGACCTTGGGGTCCTTTGGACGGGTTTTCCCCATTTGTGGTGGGGCCGCACTCCTGGGGGTTTTCCGGGAAGCATTCAGCATCTCCGCTGTGGCCTGGTACTTTTCCACAGCTTCCACGGTCAGATCAGCCGTGGTCAAGGCCTGTTGACTGATGAACCGTTTTGCCTCATAAGGCAGGGCGCGTAGGTAACGATCCACCACAACGGCCTCCACCACCGCCGCTGCTGTATTCCTCTGCGGATCCAGCCATTTCCTTGCGATTCGGACAAGTTCATGCATCTGCGCCGAGGAGGTTGGTCTGGTTGGAAGGTCCAACTGTGAAAGCGCTGGGCCATACCAAACCTTGTGAGTCCATATCTGCTGAGGATCTCAGACTTCAGGGCATCATAGTCAGTAACCTGGTCAGGGCCCAGGTCCCGGACAGCATTCAGCGCTTCCCCGGTTAGGAAGGGGGCTAACAGACCAACCCACTGTTGCTTGGGCCAGGCTTCCCTAGTGGCCGTGGCCTCAAATGCATGCAGGTATGCCTCAATGTCATCGGTAGCTCCCATCTTAGATATAAAGTCACTTGCCTTTATTGGGCGGGTATTTTGGACCACCCTCTGTCTCTGCAACTGCAATTCCTCTGCCTTCAGAAGGTTGGCTTTCTTTTGCTCCTCCAAGAGAGCCACGTTTGCTTGCATCTGGGCTTGCTGGCCAGCAACAAGGGCTTTCAATATGTCCTCCATTTCAGTCGGGCGGGGAGCCTACGGCCAACTTGGAAAACCGGGTGATCAAACCTTCGGTATCCTCCTCTGACATGCACTATTAACGCTTGAGCGTGCCCGTATTCTCCACCATCTGTGATGTCACGAGAGGCTACACAGCTTTCAGCGGGATTGCTCAAGTAGTGCAAGGAGACCAGGTTCAACCAAAACAAGGATTTTATTAAAGGTCTTGGGAAACTAACGAAAGTATAACACAATTCTGTTCTCTGGTGGCTCTTTAAGGGTTAACAGTTCAGGGATGTCTCTTCCACATCCAAAATCATAACTCTCCCTCGCTCAAATAACTTTTCCCCAGTCTTACTGTATTCCACGTTGCAGCTAGTGGCCAACCCAGCAAAACGTCCTTCCAAATGTCCCACACGTATTTCCACAGGTGCATATATCCAAAGGTGAGTATTTCCCAAAGGTAAGTATCTCCAAATCCTTATATTCCTCATGGAAGTGGACGTGCAGCACTCTTGTCCTCCAGAGAGCCCAGCCTGGAGACCGTGTCTCTTCCCTTCAACAAACCTTCAGCTCATCAGCTCCTGATTGGTTTCAGCTGCGTGGGAAGATTGGCCATAGAGGGTTGGAGTTCCCGACCATACCAGCAGATGGAGCCATAGCTGTCTGGGTTTGCAGCCATCTCAGGGGGATGTAACGTCCCTCCAGGACACAGCCTCTCGTGACATCACAAGGTGGTATTGATATCAGGAGGTATTGATATCAGGAGTTATTGATATCAGGAGGTATTGATATCTGGAGGTATTGATATCTGGATGTATTGATTACAGGAGGTATTGATATCAGGAGATATTGATATCAGTAGGTATTGATATCAGGAGGTATTGATATCAGTAGGTATTGATTACAGGTGGTATTGATATCAGGAGGTATTGATATCATGAGGTATTGATATCATTAGGTATTGATTACAGGTGGTATTGATATCAGGAGGTATTGATATCATGAGGTATTGATATCATTAGGTATTGATTACAGGTGGTATAGATATCAGGAGATATTGATATCAGGTGGTATTGATATCAGGAGGTATTGACATCAGGAGGTATTGATATCAGGAGGTATTGATATCAGTAGGTATTGATATCAGGAGGTATTGATATCAGGAGGTATTGATATCTGGAGGTATTGATATCTGGAGGTATTGATATAAGGAGGTATTGATATCTGGAGGTATTGATATCAGGTGGTATTGATATCAGGAGGCATTGATATCGGGAGGTATTGATATCTGGAGGTATCGATATCTGGAGGTATTGATATCAGGAGGTATTGATATCAGGAGGTATTGATATCAGGAGGTATTGATATAAGGAGGTATTGATATCAGTAGGTATTGATATCAGGAGGTATTGCTATCAGTAGGTATTGATATCAGGTGGTATTGATATCAGGAGGTATTGATATCAGGAGGTATTGATATCAGGAGGTATTGATATCAGGAGGTATTGATATCAGGAGGTATTGATATCAGGATGTATTGATATCAGGTGGTATTGATATCAGGAGGTATTGATATCAGGAGGTGTTGATATCAGGAGATATTGATATCAGGAGGTATTGATATCAGGAGGTATTGATATTAGGAGGTATTGATATCAGGAGATATTGATTTCAGGAGTTATTGATATCAGGAGGTATTGATTTCAGGAGGTCACCGCCATAATGTTGGTTGTAAACAGCAATGCTGTCTCTGTGTTGGTTGTAAACAGCGATGCTGTCTCTGTGTTGGTTTTGGCATAAAATACATTGAAGCACATGTCGTAGAGTTTATTCATTGGGATATGATTGGTTGAATAATGATTTCCTATTTTCCTCTACGACAGCTGTATTTCAATCAGAAATTAATATTGAATAATGATCTCCTTTCAATATAAGACTTCTATTATAATTGATTATGAGAGTCAGTGTTCTAATTGATAAATGATTTGATGAACCCTATAGATTCATGAGACGTGTAAAATGAATTACTACTACTACTACTAATATTAATAATAATATCTCTGAAAAGTTGTTGTGTGTTATTGTATGAGACATTTCCTTGTCCTTTTCCCCTTTTCTGAATGGGCTTCGACTAAAGATTCAGCAGATGAAATCATCTGTTAAAATTAATGGTCATCTTTTCCCCCCTCTGTCTTCCTGTTGGTGAGTAAAGCACGCACAAGCCTGTTAGGCATTAGATTGTCACAACTGGTAACAGTAACATTTCACTGATGTAGACATGCATTGGCCAGCAGCACTCCCCTCCTCCCTCCCTCCCTCCCTCCCTCCCTCCCTCCCTCCCTCCCTCCCTCCCTCCCTCCCTCCCTCCCTCCCTCCCTCCCTCCCTCTCTCCCTCCCTCCCTCCCTCCCTCCCTCCCTCCCTCCCTCCCTTCCCCTCTCCTCCCTCCCTCCCTCCCTCCCTCCCTCCCTCCCTCCCTCTCCTCCTTTCCTCTCCTCTCGAAGGAAGGAAGGAAGGAATGGAGGGAGAGGAGAGGGAAGGAGACCTAAACAGAGGGAGGGAGGAAAACATGCCAGTAAAATTCTATCATTAGCCATGCGTTATTTAAATGGATCAGAACAGAACAGATCCCATGCTGGATCACCTTGCAGAACGCTGGGCCAGTAAATGAAGCAGGGACTGGGGTTGTGTCCAACATGGCAACCTATCCCCTATATAGTGGGCCCACACGTTTAATTTTGCTACTATTCTATTGGTCCATTAAGAAAAGGCAAGCTCATTCAAGCACAGACAAAGTATTTGAAATTATTTCGAATGGTATTTGAACCCAGGTCTGGTGTACTACAGAATGGGACAGCTTGTCTTGTCAATGACACTTTGCATTACGGGGAGACAGCCAGCGAACCTCAGAGCACAACGCAAGTCAGCCAATCAGCCAGTCAGCCAGTCAGCCAATCAGCCAGTCAGCCAATCAGCCAGTCACACCAGATCTGCTCTAATAATCAAATGCCTGTTTGGAATCACTGCCGCAGAACAAACACCTTTCTTTGTATCATGACAACCACCGCCTGCAGTGTGATAGCCCCTGAAAAAGATCCCTTTATGGATATGAAGGTTTATGTGAGATGACACTTCTACTCTTATTTCCTCTGCATCAAATATGGATATTATTATGTTGTATGTTAATATAATATAATATGTTAAATATGGATATATTATGTTTTGTGTTGTGTTGTTTGGGAGTGTGGTTCTTCTTTGATCATTAGAAGGGTTCTATACTCTCTCCAATCCCATATAACATAATACAGTATTTAACCAGAATGATGGATTAGTTGAATTTGTACAAATACTACTGTTTAGGTGTATCCTTACCTTTCAGTATAGATTACAAATGGGGGTTAACAGATCACTTGATTTATGTGTGTGTGTGTGTGTGTGTGTGTGTGTGTGTGTGTGTGTGTGTGTGTGTGTGTGTGTGTGTGTGTGTGTGTGTGTGTGTGTGTGTGTGTGTGTGTGTGTGTGTGTGTGTGTGCATAACCACACAGAGCCTGGTTTGTGTAATAGATTTGATTCAATTTATTTTATTATTATAGATATGCCCAGCCCTCATGGACACTGTATTTTCTGTTGCAAAACAGAATAATCATATACAGTGCATACGGAAAGTATACTTTTTCCACATTTTATTATGATACAGCCTTATTCTAAAATGTATTAAATTAAAAACGTTCCTCATCAATCTAAACACAATACCCATAATAACAAAGCGAAAACAGGTTTTTAGAAAATGTTTGCAAACGTATTAAAAATAAAAAACAGAAATACCTTATTTACATAAGTATTCAGACCCTTTGCTATGAGACTCGAAATTGAGCTCAGGTGCATCCTGTTTCCATTGGTCATCCTTGAGATGTTTCTACAACTTGATTGGAGTCCACCTTTGGTAAATTCAATTGATTGGACATGATTTGGAAAGCGTAACATCTGTGTCATCTGACCACTTCCGTAGTGTGATTCAATCTTAGTCCTGTTTTGACACTTTGCCTGTTTGATGGTTCGTCGGAGGGCATCTGGTTGGCGTATGTACGTACGGTCACTGTGGGGATGACATCATCGATGCACTTATTGATGAAGCCCAGTGACTGATGTGGTGTACTCCTCAATGCCATCGGAAGAATCCCGGAACACATTCCAGTCTTTGCTAGCAAAACAGCCCTGTAGCTTAGCATCTGCGTCATCTGACCACTTCTGTATTGAGCGAGTCACTGCTCGTTTTCGTTTTTGCTTGTAAGCAGGAATCAGGAGGATAGAGTTATGGTCAGATTTGCCAAATGGAGGGTGAGGGAGAGCTTTGTACGCGTCTCTGTGTGTGGAGTAAAGTTGGTCTAGTGTTTTTTTCCCTCTGGTTGCACATTTAACATGCTGGTAGAAATGAGAAAAAACTGATTTAAGTTTGCCTGCATTAAAGTCCCCGGCCGCTAGGAGTGCCGCCTCTGGATGAGCATTGTCTTGTTTGCTTATGGCCTTATACAGCTCGTTGAGTGCGGTCTTAGTGCCAACATCGGTTTGTGGTGGTAAATAGACGGCTACGAATAATATAGATGAGAACTCTCTTGGTAGACAGTGGGTCTACAGGTTATCATGAGGTACTCTACCTCAGGCGAGCAAAACCTCCAGACTTCCTTAATATTAGAAGTCGCGCACCAGCTGTTATTGACAAATAGACACCCCCGCGCCCCTCGTCTTACCAGACGTAGCTGTTCTGTCCTGCCGAAGCACGGAAAACCCAGCCAGCTCAATATATCTGTGTCGTCGTTCAGCCACGACTCGGTGAAACAGAAGATACTACAGTTTTCAAGGTCCCGTTGGTAGGATAATTTAGAACGGCGATAATCCAGTTTATTTTCCAGTGATTGCAAGTTGGCCAATAGAACGGATGGTAGAGGCGGGTTACCCACTCGCCGACGAATTCTCGCCGACGAATTCTCACAAGGCACCCCGATCTCCGACCCCTTTTTTCCCGTCTTTTCTTCACGCCAATGACGGGGATTTGGGCCTGGTCTCGGGGAAGCAGTATATAATTTGCGTCGGACTCATTAAAGAAAAAATATTTGTCCAGCTCGAGGTGAGTAAGCACTGTTCTGATATCCAGAAGCTATTTTTGGTCATAAGAGACGGTGGCAGAAACATTATGTACAAAATAAGTTACAAACAATGTGAAAAACAAACAAAATAGCACAGTTGGTTAGGAGCCCGTAAAACGGCAGCCATCCCCTCCGGCGCCATTATCTGAATAATATTTATCAGCTATGTACAGTGTTTTAGCAATGTGCAAATAGTTGTAGGTAGGAACACAAGCATTTCGCTACACCCGCAATAACATCTGCTAAATACAGTGCATTCGGAAAGTATTCAGACCCCTTGAATTTTTCCACACTTTGTTATGTTACAGCCTTATTCTAAAATTGCTTAAATTGTTTTGTTCCCCTCATCAATCTACAAACAACACCCCATAATGACAAAGCAAAAACTGGTTGTAATACATTTTTGCAAATTTATAAAACATAAAAAACGGAAATATCACATTTACATAAGTATTCAGACTCTTAATCAGTACTTTGTTGAAGCACCTTTGGCAGCGATTACAGCCTCAAGTCTTCTTGGGTATGACGCTACAAGGTTCTCTGCAGATCCTCTCAAGCTCTGTCAGGTTGGATGGGGAGCGTCGCTGCACAGATATTTTCAGGTCTCTCCAGAGATGTTCGATCTGGTTCAAGTCCAGGCTCTGGCTGGGCCACTCAAGGACATTCAGAGACTTGTCCCGAAGCTACTCCTGTGTTGTCTTGGCTGTGTGCTTAGGGTCGTTGTCCTGTTGGAGGGTGAACCTTCGCCCCAGCCTGAGGTACTGAGCGCTCTGGAGCAGGTTTTCATCAAGGATCTCTCTGTACTTTGCTCCGTTCATCTTTGCCTAGATCCTGACTAGTCTCCCAGTCCCTGCCGCTGAAAAACATCCCCACAGCATGATGCTGCCACCACCATGCTTCACTGTAGGGATGTTGCCAGGTTTCTTCCAGATGTGATGCTTTGCATTCAGGCCAAAGAGGTCAATCTTGGTTTCATCCGACCAGAGAATCTTGCTTCTCATGGTCTGAGAGTCATGTAGGTGCCTTTTGGCAAACTCCAAGCGGGCTGTCATGTGCCTTTTACTGAGTAGTGGCTTCCTTCTGGCCACTCTACCATAAAGGCCTGATTGGTGGAGTGCTGTAGAGATGGTTGTCCTTCTGGAAGGTTCTCCCATCTCCACATATGAACTCTGGAGCTCTGTCAGAGTGACCATCGGGTTCTTGGTCACCTCCCTGACCAAGGCCCTTCTCCCCTGATTGCTCAGTTTGGCCGGTCAGTCAGCTCTAGGAAGGGTTTATCCTACCTCCTGGATATGCAGTACAGTTGCTGCCAGTTCTACAATTTTGTTGAACACTAAACATCTCTCTCTCTCTCTCTCTCTCTCTCTCTCTCTCTCTCTCTCTCTCTCTCTCTCTCTCTCTCTCTCTCTCTCTCTCTCTCTCTCTCTCTCTCTCTCTCTCTCTCTCTCTCTCTCTCTTCCCCACAAAGCATAATGATTACAGTTGATCCATTATAGTTATTGTTATGGGATGTGTCAGTGAGTTATGGGATGTGTCAGTGTCATTCACAGCACATTCAACCCAAATGTGGAAAGCTTACCACATTTTGATGCATGAATGCAATTCAACAATTGTCATTATGTTTTTTCTGCAATCATCACTGTAAATTATGAAATGTCTTTTATATTTCAGTTGTGTGTGGACATTACATGTCATGTGTGTGTGTGAATGTTAATGTTGTTTGGTACTACACAGTCCCGTGTAGCTCAGTTGGTAGAACATGGCGCTTGCAACGCCAGGGTTGTGGGTTCGATTCCCACGGGGGACCAGTATGAAAAAGAAAAAATACGTACGCACTCACCAACTGTAAGTCGCTCTGGATAAGAGCGTCCGCTAAATGACTAAAATGTAAAATGTACTGAGTGTTAGTCCATTAGGAGTGGAACACTGTGAATGGTTGGTACTGAGTATTAGTCCTTTAAGAGTGAAACACGAGGTTAGGCTAACAGGAGGAAATGTACCAATCAGCCACTTCAGAACCCCATCCAGTCCGTTACCATAGTGATGTAGAGGGTGAATAGGGGATAAGTGGAGGAGACAGGAGGAGATTGCAGACACCTGCAGTCCTCTTACATACACGCTGGTGAACGCACACACACTCACAGCTTTGCTCGCATCCACATATCCAAACACATTCACACACATGCATACACCCCCCCGCCTTTCTAAGGAGTTAATCTGTGGAGGAGGATAATTGGTTGATTACATGGTCTATTAGCCAGAGCAACAGTACAGAGGGAGAAAACATCAAACACCTGTCCAGGTAACAGTAACGAGTAATGATGGATGGAATCACATGATACACAAGCATTCCAGAGAGGTCTGCAGTCTCACATGCTATTTCCAGGCCAGAGTGATAATAGAGGAAACGTTTGTCTATTACAGTTACTCTGAAATAACCTCTGTTAGGAGTGGGTGTCCAATCAGAGGAGGATATGATTATGGTGTGACCAATCAGTGTCAAAAGTATAAATAATTTCAAATTCCTCATACACTGCTCAAAAAAATAAAGGGAACACTTAAACAACACAATGTAACTCCAAGTCAATCACACTTCTGTGAAATCAAACTGTCCACTTAGGAAGCAACACTGATTGACAATACATTTCACATGCTGTTGTGCAAATGGAATAGACAACAGGTGGAAATTATAGGCAATTAGCAAGACACCCCCAATAAAGGACTGGTTTTGCAGGTGGTGACCACAGACCACTTCTCAGTTCCTATGCTTCCTGGCTGATGTTTTGGTCACTTTTGAATGCTGGCGGTGCTTTCACTCTAGTGGTAGCATGAGACGGAATCTACAACCCACACAAGTGGCTCGGGTAGTGCAGTTCATCCAGGATGGCACATCAATGCGAGCTGTGGCAAGAAGGTTTGCTGTGTCTGTCAGCGTAGTGTCCAGAGCATGGAGGCGCTACCAGGAGACAGGCCAGTACATCAGGAGACGTGGAGGAGGCCGTAGGAGGGCAACAACCCAGCAGCAGGACCGCTACCGCCGCCTTTGTGCAAGGAGGAGCAGGAGGAGCACTGCCAGAGCCCTGCAAAATGACCTCCAGCAGGCCACAAATGTGCATGTGTCTGCTCAAACGGTCAGAAACAGACTCCATGAGGGTGGTATGAGGGCTCGACGTCCACAGGTGGGGGTTGTGCTTACAGCCCAACACCGTGCAGGACGTTTGGCATTTGCCAGAGAACACCAAGATTGGCAAATTCGCCACTGGCGCCCTGTGCTCTTCACAGATGAAAGCAGGTTCACACTGAGCACATGTGACAGACGTGACAGAGTCTGGAGACGCCGTGGAGAACGTTCTGTTGCCTGCAACATCCTCCAGCATGACCGGTTTGGCGGTGGGTCAGTCATGGTGTGGGGTGGCATTTCTTTGGGGGGGCCGCACAGCCCTCCATGTGCTCGCCAGAGGTAGCCTGACTGCCATTAGGTACTGAGATGAGATCCTCAGACCCCTTGTGAGACCATATGCTGGTGTGGTTGGCCCTGGGTTCCTCCTAATGCAAGACAATGCTAGACCTCATGTGGCTGGAGTGTGTCAGCAGTTCCTACAAGAGGAAGGCATTGATGCTATGGAATGGCCCGCCCGTTCCCCAGACCTGAATCCAATTGAGCACATCTGGGACATCATGTCTCGCTCCATCCACCAACGCCACGTTGCACCACAGACTGTCCAGGAGTTGGCGGATGCTTTAGTCCAGGTCTGGGAGGAGATCCCTCAGGAGACCATCCGCCACCTCATCAGGAGAATGCCCAGGCGTTGTAGGGAGGTCATACAGGCACATGGAGGCCACACACACTACTGAGCCTCATCTTGACTTGTTTTAACGACATTACATCAAAGTTGGATCAGCCTGTAGTGTGGTTTTCCACTTTCATTTTGAGGGTGACTCCAAATCCAGACCTCCATGGGTTGATAAATTAGATTTCCATTGATAATTTTTGTGTGATTTTGTTGTCAGCACATTCAACTATGTAAAGAAAAAAATATTTAATAAGATTATTTCATTCATTCAGATCTAGTATGTGTTATTTTAGTGTTCCCTTAATTTTTTTGAGCAATGTATTAAACATACCAGATGGCCCAATTTTCTTGTTCTTTAAAATGTACTGATAGCCAGGGGCCCACTCCAGACGTCATTTACGAAGGAAGCGTGTGTGTTTAGTGAGTCTGCCAGATCAGAGGCAGTAGGGATGACCAGGGATGTTTTCTTGATAAGTGAGTGAATTGGACCATTTTCCTGTCCTGCTATGCATTCAAAATGTAATGAGTGCTTTTGGGCATCAGGGAAAAATGTATGGAGTAAAAAGTACATTATTTTCTTTAGGAATGTAGTGAAGTAAAAGTTGTCAAAAATATAAATAGTAAAGTAGAGTACAGATACCCCCCAAAAACTACTTAAGTGGTACTTTAAAGTATTTTTACTTAAGTACTTTACACAACTGGTAAAATACTGGCCATTATCTCACCTGAGAGAGAGGAGGTAGATAATATTCTAACTGGCTATCATAATGCACCAATTTGTAAGTTGCTCTGGATAAGAGCGTCTGCTAAATGACGAAAATGTAATGTAAATGTAATGTTATTGTATATTAATTTTCTTAAGCATACTCCAAATAATGTCTGCCATTCTGTATGAACAAAAGTTTCCTGTATACACACCCCACTGTATCCTATTTGGCATATGCCAAATAAACATTGATTTTGTAACATAATATGGATGGAATGTTGTGTTGTGTTGTGCTGTAACCAGGGTAACATGCTTATGTAACCATCCTATGACTTGATGGCCCATAGTCCACCAATATGTCATGCAGATGAGACATTGTTTACTTGATTGACCACGCTGGATATTCATTCAATCGCTCTGGTGGGTAGTTCACATTAGGTAGGAATCAATGCAGTCTATAGGCAGGCAATGTGCTGAACAGGAAAACATGGCTAACTATTCAGCAAAATAATGATTGAATCACAAAGCATAACAAAGCTGACCTCTCTTTCAGTGTTGAGGTTTCCACTTGAACAACCTCAGGTTCCCTCTAAAGCAGACTGTCTCCACCTGTATCTCCCTGAAAAAGACATGTTTGTGTGATGTTACTGTACTGAATTTTACAGCTAGATGCGTTTTCTGGGGTGGTCCTGGGCCGAAAATGCCGTCGACCACCTCGCTAGCTAGCATTATCACCTACAAACTAAACACACTAGCTTTAGCTAGCTAACGTTAGCTAGTTTAAATAAAGGCATTGGGCATGTTGTGCGGTTTATGCAGTGCAGCTGCGTGATAGTATCGTCACATTCCTTTGAGTACAAAACAGTCCAAATGCAGAAGATGTTAGCTAGCTAGCTAGCTAGCTAAGTAGCCTCGTTAGCTAGCTTGAACATTGAACACACTAAGGTTAGCAGCTAACGTAGCTAGCAGACTAACCACGCAACCCAACACTTACCTAACTTTACCAGTCCATGAGAACATCATATCAGCGTCACTCTTCAACCTTTTCAAAATTAATTCTAATGTTTATCCTGTTTCTGGATTGGTCATGAGCAGTCTTTTTCTTGCATCTTTTTCTATTTTGGGGTCAAGTTGATTCAGATCCAAGAACAGATAATGATTCTTGTTGGCTTCGTCTGCTCTGTTTGTTTCTGGCAGCTGTAACATTAGGTAACTTCCTCTCCAGTGACTATCACTTCCTCTCCAGCTCTGGGACAGCACGGTCATTCGAGTAGGCGGGATTGGTCCAGAAGCCCAGCCCAAGGCAGCTCAGGACTCAACCTCCTTGTTTTAGTTCAAATTGAAAACATGAAGTGGGGTCGCCCACTACCTGCAGATTCCTGCTTTAATGGAGATTCTATGAAGTGAATGAACCAGCTGTGATGCTGCCTGCAGAGACTACTGAGGTACAGCTGCATAATGAAGCCTAATACATCTGGGACGTACATACGTACGTAGGCTATCGCCAGCAGAGACGCAGGGAGGGTGCATAGACCTGTCAGAAGGGAACCGATGTGGATGTGGTGGAGGAGTCAGGCGCAGGACACAGAGGTTAAGTCCAACAGACTTTAATAATCCAAAGTCAAATGTCCAAAAATAACACGACCTCGACAAAACAAGAGGCGAGGGAGAATTACGCATACACGCGTAAACACTAAATACAAAACAAACAGAGTGCAAACACGTAGCTCCGAACAGCATGACAGTGAAAACAACACACAATCATACTAGTGCAAAACAAGGAACTTATACGACACGTAATCAACACACAAATGGACACAGGTGTAACAGACAGACAAAAGCAATCAAATAACGAAACATAGAGCGGTGGCAGCTAGTACTCCGGGGACGGCGAACGCCGAAGCCTGCCCGAACCAGGAGGAGGAGCAGCCTCGGCCGAAACCGTGACAGTACCCCCCCCTTGACGCGCGGCTCCAGCCGTGCGCCGACCCCGGCCTCGGGGACGGCCAGGAGGACGCGGACCCGGGCGCGTGGGATGCCCACGGTGAAACTCAGTCAGGAGGGATGGATCGAGTATGTCCCTCCTGGGCACCCAGCACCGTTCCTCCGGACCGTACCCCTCCCACTCCACGAGATACTGGAGACCACTCATCCGGCGCCTCGAGTCCAAGATGGTCCGGACTCTGTACGCCGGGACCCCTCCATGTCCAAAGGGGGCGGAGGGGTCTCTCCTATCTCATCTTCTTGGAGTGGGCCAGCTACCACCGGCCTGAGAAGAGACACATGGAACGAGGGGTTAATATTTTTATACTCTATAGGCAGTTGTAACCTGTAACACACCTCGTTCAATCTTCTCAGGACTTTGAAGGGCCCCACAAACCGCCGACCCAGCTTCCGGCAGGGCAGGCAGAGGGGCAGGTTTCGAGTCGAGAGCCAGACTCGATCTCCCGGTGCGTACACCGGTCCCTCACTGCGGTGGCGATCGGCGCTCGCCTTTTGTTGACGGATGGCACGCTGCAGATGGACATGGGCAGCGTCCCCACGTCTCCTCCGAGCGCCGAATCCACTGCGTCCACCGCAGGGGCCTCAATCTGGCTCTCGTGCCATGGTGCCAGGACCGGCTGATAACCTAAAACACACTGGAAAGGTGTTAAATTGGTGGAGGAGTGGCGGAGAGAGTTCTGGGCCATCTCTGCCCAGGGAATGAACCTAGACCACTCCTCCGGCCGGTCCCGGCAATAGGACCTCAAAAACCTACCCACATCCTGGTTGACACGTTCCACCTGCCCATTGCTCTCTGGGTGATACCCCGAGGTAAGGCTTACCGAGACCCCCAACCGTTCCATGAACGACCCCCAAACTCGGGAGGTGAACTGGGGACCTCGGTTAGACACTATATCCTCGGGGACCCCATAGTGCCGGAACACATGGGTAAATAGGGCCTCAGCGGTTTGTAGGGCAGTAGGGAGACCCGGCAGGGGAAGGAGACGACAGGCCTTGGAGAACCGATCCACAACGACCAAAATGGTGGTATTCCCCTGGGAGGGGGGTAGGTCGGTTACGAAATCCACCGATAGGTGGGACCATGGTCGTTGTGGAACGGGCAGGGGATGTAGCTTACCCCTGGGCAAATGTCTAGGCGCCTTACACTGGGCACACACCGAGCAGGAGGAGACCTAAACCCTCACATCCCTAGCTAACGTTGGCCACCAGTATTTCATGCTAAGACAGTGCACTGTCCGGCCAATACCTGGATGTCCAGAGGAGGGTGATGTATGAGCCCAATAAATAAGACGATCACGAATCTCGAGCGGCACGTACGTCCGCCCCACAGGACACTCGGGGGAGTAGGGTCGTGCACGCAGTGCCCGCTCGATTTCCGCATCGACCTCCCATACCACCGGAGCCACCAAACAAGACTCCGGCAATATGGAAGTAGGCTCGTTGGACCTCTCCTCTGTGTCATACCGCCGAGACAGGGCGTCTGCCTTACCATTCTGGGACCCAGGGATGTATGTGATCTTAAAAACAAACCGGGTTAGGAACATGTTCCACCTAGCCTGACGAGGGTTCAATCTCCTAGCTGCCCGGATGTACTCCAGGTTACGGTGATCAGTCAGAATGAGGAAAGGGTGTTGAGCCCCCTCAAGCCAATGCCTCCACACCTTTAGGGCTTGGACTACGGCTAACAGCTCCCTGTCCCCAACATCATAGTTGCGCTCCGCCGAGCTGAGCTTCTTAGAGTAGAAAGCACAGGGGCAGAGTTTAGGTGGCGCGCCGGACCGTTGTGACAGGACTGCCCCAATACCGGTCTCGGACGCGTCTACCTCAACCTGGAATGGTAAAGAGGGATCCGGATGCGCCAGCACCGGAGCCGAGGTGAACAGGTTCTTCAGTTTGACAAATGCCCTGTCCGCCTCAGCCGACCACTGCAACGAACCGGACCCCCTTTAGCAGGGGACGTAATGGGAGCTGCAACCTGTCCAAAACCCAGAATAAACCTCTGGTAGTAATTAGCAAAACCCAAGAACTGCTGCACCTCTTTTACAGTGGTTGGAGTTTGCCAATTACGCACGGCCGATACCCGGTCTACCTCTATCTCCACACCAGACGCGGACAACCGATAACCCAAAAAGGAGACGGACTCCTGGAAGAACAGGCATTTCTCTGCCTTGACATACAAGTCATGCTCCAACAGTCTTCTCAACACTCGGCGCACCTGGGCTACATGCTCGGCTCGAGTAGCAGAGTACACTAGGATGTCGTCGATGTAAACTACTACCCCCTGCCCATGCATGTCCCGGAAAATCTCGTCAACAAAGGATTGGAAGACTGAAGGAGCATTCATTAACCCGTATGGCATGACGAGATACTCGTAATGACCCGAGGTGGTGCTAAATGCTGTCTTCCATTCATCCCCCCTCCCTAATGCGCACCAGATTGTACGCGCTCCTGAGATCCAACTTTGTGAAGAACCGCGCTCCGCGTAATGATTCCGTCATCGTCGCAATCAGTGGAAGTGGGTAGCTGTATTTAACTGTGATCTGATTGAGACTACGATAATCAATACACGGGCGCAATCCCCCGTCCTTCTTCTTCACAAAGAAGAAACTTGAGGAGACTGGGGAAGTAGAGGACCGTATGTATCCCTGTGCCAAGGACTCGGCTATGTATGTCTCCATAGCCGCTGTTTCCTCTTGAGACAGGGGATACACATGACTCCGTGGAAGAGCCGCTCCTGTTTGGAGATTTATCGCACAGTCCCCCCTGTCTATGAGGAGGTAGCCGTGTTGCCCTCGATTTGCTAAACACGAGTGCTAAATCCTCATACTCGGGGGAATGCGCAGTGCGGGCACTTGGTTCGGACTCTCTACCGAGGTCGCCCCTACGGAAACACCTAGACATCTCCCTACACACTGGGCAGACCACTCCATAAGAGCCCTCTGTTGCCACACTATGGTAGGATCATGGGTGCTTAACCAGGGAAGGCCCAACACCACGGGGTACGCAGGAGAGTCAATCAGATAAAACTGAATGATCTCCTCATGACGCCCTCTGCGTCGTCATCGTCAGTGGTCCTGTGACCTCCCTGATCAGGCCCGACCCCAACGGCCGGCTGTCTAAGGCGTGGACAGGAAATGGAGCTTCTACCGGCCGAAGGGGAATTCCTAACCTACTACAAAATGCCCGATCAATAAAGTTCCCAGCTGCGCCTGAATCTACTAGCGCCTTATGCTGGGAATGAGGTGCCACCTGTGGAAATCTCACAGGAATACTCATGTGACCAACAGAAAGCTCTGGGTAAGTGGGGCGCCTGCTCACCTGAAATGACTCCCCAGTGCGTGGGCCGTTGTCACCTCTCCCAGGAGACCCTCCCCAGCACCTGGCCGCGGTGTGTCCTCCACGACCACAGGTGGTGCAGGGGATGGCCCCCTCGAAGTTACCTCTCCTCCTCTCTCTAGCGCCAGCACCCCCGAGCTCCATGGGAATCGGCTCGGAGGTGCTGGAGGGTGGAATGGACGACCCCCACTCGGGACGTCCGCGGGTAGCCAGCAGGGTGTCGAGACGGATGGAAATGTCCACCAACTGGTCGAACGACAGGTTGGTGTCCCTGCAGGCCAGCTCACGACGAACGTCCTCTCGTAGGCTACACCTGTAGTGGTCGATGAGGGCCCTCTCATTCCACCCCACATCCGCTGCTAGTGTCCGGAACTCCAGTGCGAACTCCTGTGCGCTCCTCTTCTCCCTGTCGGAGGTGGAACAGACGCTCTCCCGCCGCTTTCCCCTCAGGTGGATGATCGAAGACAGCCCTGAAGCGGCGGGGAGAACTCCCAGCGTAGGTGATGGTTGCGGCGTCTATTCCCTCCATTCGGCGTTGGCCCACTCCAACGCCTTGCCGGATAGACAGGAGATGAGGGCGGAGACGCTCTCATATCCCGAGGGCGCCGGGTGTATGGTGGCCAGGTAAAGTTCCACCTGCAGGAGAAATCCCTGACACCCGGCTGCAGAACCGTCATATGCCCTCGGGAGCGAGAGCCGAATGCCACTGGGTTCCGGTGCTGAGAGAGGAGGACTGGCCGTTGGTGATGGGATGTTGTAAGAGTGCGTGGGCACCTCTCGATTCACCAATCGGCGCAGAGTGTTGGACACATCCTCCATGGCGGCCCCGAGTTGCCGGATCATGGTGTCCTGGTAGTTGATCCGGTCTTCCAGGGATTCGGGTGCCGCCGCTGTTCCTGCTGACTCCATGTTGGTGTGTTGTTCTGTCAGAAGGGAACCGATGTGGATGTGGTGGAGGAGTCAGGCGCAGGACACAGAGGTTAAATCCAACAGACTTTAATAATCCAAAGTCAAATGTCCAAAAATAACACGACCTCGACAAAACAAGAGGCGAGGGAGAATTACGCATACACGCGTAAACACTAAATACAAAACAAACAGAGTGCAAACACGTAGCTCCGAACAGCATGACAGTGAAAACAACACACAATCATACTAGTGCAAAACAAGGAACTTATACGACACGTAATCAACACACAAATGGACACAGGTGTAACAGACAGACAAAAGCAATCAAATAACGAAACATAGAGCGGTGGCAGCTAGTACTCCGGGGACGGCGAACGCCGAAGCCTGCCCGAACCAGGAGGAGGAGCAGCCTCGGCCGAAACCGTGACAAGACCATAGACCATGACCACCCTACTGACCAGTGGAGGCTCCTCAGAGGAGGAAGGGGAGGACCATCCTCCTCAGTGATTTTCTTTAAAACAAAAATAGTCAAACATTAAAAAAGTTATCATTTTTAGATAACTTGACAACGATGTAGGTTGTGTGTAGCGGTTAGCGGTCATTATATGAAGGTTTGGCTTGGAAAGGGTTTTTCGCCTGGTCACAGACAGCTGATGTGTTGTGCACTGATGTCCACAAGCGAAGGGAAAAGGTGAGAGGAGGGGAACGCGAAGATGCAAGAAGGAATTATACAAAGATCAAAGGGGTGCTGTTTGTATGTGGCTGCTATGAAAGTGAACTGTGTTTGTGTGTGATCAGGGGTGTATTCATTCCGCCGATTCTGTTGAAAAACGTTTCTTAAACGGAATGAAACAGGGAATGAATATACCAGAATTTGTCCAATAGAAACTCACATTTGCAACTGTTGGACTAATGATTACACCCTAGATCAGCTAGATGCAGGCAAAGCGGTACTGAACGTGTCAATGTCTGTCACCTTGATTACTCAAAATTCTCTCGACCTGTGCACCGACGTTGTAATCTTTCATTCATAGGCTAGGTTGTAGCAACCTCATGAAGAGTGTCATGTAGTAGCTTAAACCTATCGATGTTACATTGAGCTGGATGAATGGAATATGAATGACAGTCATCCATTATACTGTAATAGTTATACTGTAATAGTTATATTGTAATAAGGCCATGCTAATAATAAAAAAAGTTTAATCCTCCCTCAACTTAAACGACACCGACCACCACTAACACCTACCTACCTACCGTGCTGTTGCCTAGCAACACATTTGCAGTTAATACCACTACAGTACTTAGTTCCTGCTTTGATTTTCCCCTCAGTTAAGTAGCTATCCTCTTTCTTGTTAACTGAAGTGAGAGGGCGTAGGTCATGAACTCTCTTATAGATTTATCCGAATGGATTGTTGTTGTGAAAAACACGACATTTACATTTATATCATTTAGCAGACGCTCTTATCCAGAGCGACTTACAAATTGGTCCAATGAATACTTATCACATCAATTATATGATCGCAGATAACAACAACAACAACAGTCTTCTATAAATAAATTGCATGGGTAAAAAGATTATGCAGTGAAAAATAATTGAATCTCATTTTCTGTCTCTCTATGATTCAGTCAGTGATGAATTGAGGGTCAGGCAGGAAGGGTGGCTGAGGGAGGCTGAGGGTGGCTGAGGGAGGCTGAGAATGGCTGAGGGAGGGTGAGGGAGGCTGAGAATGGCTGAGGGAGGCTGAGAATGGCTGAGGGAGCCTTCCTTCAGCCTTGTCCCTGTTCCCAAGGTAACCTGCGTAAATGACTATCGCCCTGTAGCACTTACATCTGTAATTATGAAGTGCTTTGAAAGGCTGGTCATGGCTCACATCAACACCATTATCCCAGACTGTCACCGGTGTAGAGAGGAGTAGGCAGGAGGCAGTCGCAGGTTTATAACTACTGAATTTATTTAAGCACCATAGGTCAAAGCGGGACGAAACCCAAACGCTGTTGTGCTCAAAATATATCTTTATAAACAAAAGGTACAGATTGACACAGAGAGACACCTCCCCCGACACTCCTGCGACCAACCCAACAACCTCCTCTCTGTCCACGATATACTGGGCTTATGCAACTGTAGCCAGGGGAAACCTAAAACTATGGGGTGTGCAGGAGAGTTTAAGATGAGGAAAGTGATGCGTTCAAGGTGGTTGTGATTAACTGTGAGGGAAATGGGAATTGTCGTCTGGCTCACCATCCTGTTCCTAGGAGACGGTTGTCTAGGGCATGGACTGGGATAGAGGGTTGTAAAGGGACTAGAGGAATGCGTAATGATAAGGCCACTGACCGGTCTAGGAAATTGCCTGCAGCACCTGAGACCACTAGGGCAGGACTCAGTGGGGGACCAGGATAGTCAAGGAAGGGGAGGAGGACGGGCTGGGTGGACAGAGAGGAGCAAGGCACGTCCACGCAGGAGTGCTCCTTCACCTTTCGGTTCTCCTTCTGGGTGTTCCAGGGGTGGTCCGACTCCCCGCAGTAGGAGCAGAGACCCTGTTGACGGCGGCATTGACGTTCCGCAGGGGGATGGTGCGTCGTGCCCACCTCCATGGGCTCCGTCTCGCTGGAGGTTCCTGGGAGAGACCCGAACCCCCAGGATGGGCGACGACGGGCACGCAGGAGAACACTGGGGCCCCTCAGGGGTGTGTGCTTAGTCCCCTCCTGTACTCCCTTTCCACCGACTGGCTACATCACCGCTTGGTATGGCAAATGCATTGCCCTCGACTGCAAAGCGCTGCAGAAGGTGGTGCAGACAGACCAGTACATCACTGGGTCCGAGTTCCCTGCCATCCAGGACCTCTATACCAGGACAGACCAGTACATCACTGGGTCCGAGTTCCCTGCCACCCAGGACCTCTATATCAGGACAGACCAGTACATCACTGGGTCCGAGTTCCCTGCCACCCAGGACCTCTATATCAGGACAGACCAGTACATCACTGGGTCCGAGTTCCCTGCCACCCAGGACCTCTATATCAGGACAGACCAGTACATCACTGGGTCCGAGTTCCCTGCCACCCAGGACCTCTATATCAGGTGGTGACAGAAGATGGCCCGAATAATTGCCAAAGACTCCAGCCACCCAAGTCATAGACTGTTAACTCTGCTACCGTTCGGCAAACGGTACCGGAGCATCAGCTCTCGGACCAACAGGCTCAGAGGCAGCTTCTACCACCAAGCCATAAGACTGATAAATAGTCAATTAATGGTACCCAAACTATCTGCACTGACTCTGTCTTGCACTGACCCTACGCACACTCACTAGACTATATACACACACCATATACACACTCACTAGACTATATACACACACCATATACACACTCACTAGACTATATATATACACCATATACACACTCACTAGATTATATATACACACCATATACACACTCACTAGACTATATACACACACCATATACACACTCACTAGACTATATATACACACCATATACACACTCACTAGACTATATATACACACCATACACACACTCACTAGACTATATATACACACCATATACACACTCACTAGACTATATATACACACCATATACACACACTCACTAGACTATATATACACACCATATACACACTCACTCACACACACTACGTTGACACTCACACACAAAACCCACGCATTCACATACACATACATACACATTACACACACACACACACTCACACACACATTTTTACACTCATCATTTGCTGCTGCTAATCTGTTCTTTATTTTACGCTTATTATTATTTTTATTTATTTATTTCACCTTTATTTAACCAGGTAAGCCAGTTGAGAACAAGTTCTCATTTACAACTGCGACCTGGCCAAGATAAAGCAAAGCAGTGCGATAAAAACAACAACAACACAGAGTTACATATGGGGTAAACAAAACATAAAGTCAAAAATACAACAGAAAATATATATATACAGTGTGTGCAACTGTAGTAAGTTATGGAGGTAAGGCAATAAATAGGCCATAGTGCAAAATAATTACAATTTAGTATTAACACTGGAGTGATAGATGTGCAGGAGACACTGGGGTGCAAATTAGCAAAATAAATAACAATATGGGGATGAGGTAGTTGGGTGGGCTAATTTCAGATGGGCTGTGTACAGGTGCAGTGATCTGACAACTGATGCTTAAAGTTAGTGAGGGAGATAAGAGTCTCCAGCTTCAGAGATTTTTGCAGTTCGTTCCAGTCATTGGCAGCAGAGAACTTCAAGGAATGGCGGCCAAAGGAGGTGTTGGCTTTGGGGATAACCAGTGAGATATACCTGCTGGAGCGCATGCTACGGGTGGGTGTTGCTATGGTGACCAATGAGCTAAGATAAGGCAGGGATTTGCCTAGTGGGTTTGGCGACGAATATGTAGTGAGGGCCAGCCAACGAGAGTGTACAGGTCACAATGGTGGGTAGTATGTGGGGCTTTGGTGACAAAACGGATGGCACTGTGATAGACTACATCCAATTTGCTGAGTAGAGTGTTGGAAGCTATTTTCTAAATGACATCGTCGAAGTTAAGGATCGGTAGGATAGTCAGTTTTATGAGGGCATGTTTGGCAGCATGAGTGAAAGAGGCTTTGTTGCGAAATAGGAAGCCGATTCTAGATTTAACTTTGGATTGGAGATGCTAAATGTGAGTCTGGAAGGAGAGTTTATGGTCTAACCAGACACCTAGGTATTTGTAGTTGTCCACATATTCTAAGTCAGACCCGCCGAGAGTAGTGATTCTAGTCGGGCGGGCGGGTGCAAGCAGCGTTCAATTGAAGAGCATGCATTTAGTTTTACTAACGTTTAAGAGCAGTTGGAGGCTACGGAAGGAGTGTTGTATGGCATTAAAGCTTGTTTGGAGGTTTGTTAACACAGTGTCCAATGAAGGGCCAGATGTATACAAAATGGTGTCGTCTGCGTAGAGGTGGATCTGAGAGTCACCAGCAGCAAGAGCGACATCATTGATATACACAGAGAAAAGAGTCGGCCCAAGAATTGAACCCTCTGGCACCCCAATATAGACTGCCATAGATCCAGACAACAGGCCCTCCGATTTGACACATTGAACTCTATCTGAGAAGTAGTTGGTGAACCAGGCGAGGCAGTCATTTGAGAAACCAGGGCTATTTAGTCTGCCAATAAGAATGCGGTGGTTGACAGAGTCGAAAGCCTTGGCCAGGTCGATGAAGACGGCTGCGCAGTACTGTCTTTTATCGATTGCGGTTATAATATAGTTTATGGACCTTGAGCGTGGCTGAGGTGCATCCATGACCAGCTCAGAAACCAGATTGCATAGCAGAGAAGGTACGGTGGGATTCGAAATGGTCGGTGATCTGTTTGTTAACTTGGCTTTCAAATACTTTCGAAAGGCAGGGCAGGATGGATATAGGTCTGTAACAGTTTGAATCTAGAGTGTCACCCCCTTTGAAGAGGGGGATGACCGCGGCAGCATTCCAATCTCTGGGGATCTCAGACGATACGAAAAAGAGGTTGAACAGGCTAGTAATAGGGGTTGCGACAATTTCGGCGGCTAATTTTAGAAAGAAAGGGTCCAGATTGTCTAGCCCAGCTGATTTGTAGGGGTCCAGATTTTTCAGCTCTTTCAGAACATCAGCTGTCTGAATTTGGGTGAAGGAGAAGCGGGGGGGGGCATGGACAAGTTGCAGCGGAGGGTGCAGAGCTGGTGGCCGGGGTAGGTGTAGCCAGGTGGAAAGCATGGCCAGCCGTAGCAAAATGCTTGTTGAAATTCTCGATTATCGTAGATTTATCGGTGGTGAAAGTGTTTCCTAGCCTCAGTGCAGTGGGCAACTGGGAGGAAGTGCTCTTATTCTCCTTGGACTTTACAGTGTCCCAAAACTTTTTGGAGTTAGTCCTACAGGATGCAAATTTCTGTTTGAAAAAGCTAGCCTTTGCTTTCCTAACTGTTTTATTGGTTCCTGACTTCCCTGAAAAGTTGCATATCGCGGTGGCTGTTCGATGAAAGTGCAGTACACCACAGGATGTTTTTGTGCTGGTCAAGGGCAGTCAAGTCTGGGGTGAACCAGGGGCTATATCTGTTCTTAGTTCTGCATTTTTTGAATGGGGCATGCTTATTTAAGATGGAGAGGAAAGCACTTTTAAAGAACAACAAGGCATCCTCTACTGACGGAATGAGGTCAATATCCAGGTCAATTAGAAAGGCCTGCTCGCTAAAGTGTTTTAGGGAGCGTTTGACAGTGATGAGGGGTGGTCGTTTGACCGCGGACCCATTACGGATGCAGGCAATGAGGCAGTGATCGCTGAGGTCCTGGTTGAAGACAGCGGAGGTGTATTTAGAGGGTAAATTAGCCAGGATGATATCTATGAGGGTGCCCATGTTTATGGATTTAGGGTTGCACCTGGTATGTTCCTTCATAATTTGTGTGAGATTGCGGGCATCTAGTTTAGACGGTAGGATGGCCGGGGTGTTAAGCATATCCCAGTTTAGGTTACCAAACAGTTCAAACTCTGAGGATAGATGGGGGGCAATCAATTCACATATGGTGTCCAGGGCACAGCTGGGGGCTGAGGGGGGTCGGTAGCAAGCGGCAACAGTGAGATACTTTTTTCTGGAAAGGTGGATTTTTAGAAGTAGAAGCTCGAACTGTTTGGGCACAGACCTGGATAGTATGATAGAGCTCTGCAGGCTATCTCTACAGTAGATTGCAACTGCTGTCTACCTGACCAACTGCTGCCTACCTGACCAACTGCTGCCTACCTGACCAACTTCTGCTTGCTGCCCACCTGACCAACTAATGCCTATCTGACAAACTGCTGTCTACCATACCAACTGCTGTCTACCAGACCACCTAATGCCTATCTGACCAACTGCTGCCTACCTGACCAACTTCTGCTTGCTGCCCACCTGACCAACTAATGCCTATCTGACCAACTGCTGTCTACCTTACCAACTGCTGCTCACCTGACCAACTAATGCCTATCTGACCAACTGCTGTCTACCAGACCAACTAATGCCTATCTGACCAACTGCTGTCACCTGACCAACTGCTGTCTACCTGACCAACTGCTGTCTACCTGACCAACTGCTGCCTACCTGACCAACTTCTGCTTGCTGCCAACCTGACCAACTAATGCCTATCTGACCAACTGCTGTCTACCTTACCAACTGCCGCACGCTGCCCACCTGACCAACTAATGCCTATCTGACCAACTGCTGTCTACCTTACCAACTGCCGCACGCTGCCTACCTGACCAAATGATGCCTACCTGACCAATGCTGCCTGCTGCCTACCTGACCAAATGATGCCTGCTACCTACCTGACCAACTATTGCCTACCTGACCAACTATTGCCTGCTACCTACCTGACCAACTGCTGCCTACCTTACCAACTGCCTTCTAGCTGACTAACTGCTGCCTACCTGACCAACTGCCTTCTAGCTGACTAACTGCTACCTACCTGACCAACTGCTGCTTTCTGCTTACCTGACCAACTGCTTCCTTCCTGATCAACTTCTGCCTACCTGACCAACTGCTGTATACCTGACCAACTGCCTTCTAGCTGACCAACTGCTACCTACCTGACCAACTGCTGCCTGCTGCTTGACTGACCAACTGCTGCCTACCTGAACAACTGCTGCCTGCTGCCTGACTAACCAACTGATGCCTACCTGAACAACTGCTGCCTACCTGACCAACTGCCTTCTAGCTGACCAACTGCTACCTACCTGACCAACTGCTGCCTGCTGCTTGACTGACCAACTGCTGCCTACCTGAACAACTGCTGCCTGCTGCCTGACTAACCAACTGATGCCTACCTGAACAACTGCTGCCTTCTGCCAACCTGACCAAGAGCTGTATACTTGACCAACTTCTGCCTGATGCCTGCCTGACAAACTGCTGCCTACCTGACAAACTGCTGCCTACCTGACCAACTGCCTCCTAGCTGACCAACTGCTACCTACCTGACTAACTGCTGCTTTCTGCTTACCTGACCAACTGCTGCCTACCTTACCAACTGCTGCATGCTGCCTACCTGACCAACTGCTGCCTACCTGACAAAATGCTGCCTACCTGAACAACTGCTGCCTGCTTCCTACCTGACCAACAGCTTCCTTCCTGACCAACTGCTGTCTGCTGCCTATCTGACCAAGTGCTGCCTATCTGCACAACTTCTGCCTACTTGACCAACTGCTGCCTACCCGACCAACTGCTGCCTACCTGACCAACTGCTGCCTACCTGACCAACTGCTGCCTGCCTGACCAAGTGCTGCCTATCTGCACAACTTCTGCCTACTTGACCAACTGCTGCCTACCTGACCAACTGCTGCCTACCTGACCAACTGCTGCCTACCTGACCAACTGCTGCCTACTTGACCAACTGCTGCCTACCTGACCAACTGCTGCCTACCTGACCAACTGCTGCCTACCTGACCAACTGCTGCCTACCTGACCAACTGCAGCCAATCTGACCAAATGCTGCCTGTCTGACCAACTGCTGCCTGCTGCATTCCTTACCAACTTACCAATGAACACCCACCCACAGGGTAGAGTAGTGTACTGTGTGTGTGTGTCTCTCTGCCTGTCTCTGACTGCTTTACCAATGAACACTCCCTGCCTGGCCCTGCCTTGGCTCTGCCTTGGCTCTGCCTGACCCTGCATTGGCTCTGCCTGGCCTGCCTTGGCTCTGCCTGGCCCTGCCTTGGCTCTGCCTGACCCTGCCTTGGCTCTGCCTGGCCCTGCCTTGGCACTGCCTGACCCTGCATTGGCTCTGCCTGACCCTGCATTGGCTCTGCCTGACCCTGCATTGGCTCTGCCTGACCCTGTCTTGGCTCTGCCTGGCCCTGCCTTTCTGGGATTGATTTGCACTTTTTGCACCAAAGTACGTTAATCTCTAGGAGACAGAATGCGTCTCCTTCCTGAGCGGTATGACGGCTGTGTGGTTCCATGGTGTTTATACTTGCGTACTATTGTTTGTACAGATGAACGTGGTACCTTCATGCATTTGGAAATTGCTCCCAAGGATGAACCAGACTTGTGGAGGACTACAACTTTTTTTCTGAGGTTTTGGCTGATTTCTTTTGATTTTCCCATGATGTCAAGCAAGGAGGCACTGAGTTTGAAGGTAGGCCTTGAAATACATCCACAGGTACACTTCCAATTGACTCAAATGATGTCAATTAGCCTGTCAGAAGCTTCTAAAGCCATGACATCTTTTTCTGGAATTTTCCAAGCGGTTTAAAGGAATTGTGATACAGTGAATTATAAGTAAAATAATCTGTCTGTAAACAATTGTTGGAAAAATTACTTGTGTCATGCACAAAGTAGATGTCCTAACCGACTTGCCAAAACTATAGTTTTTTAACAAGAAATTTGTGGAGTGGTTGAAAAACGAGTTAATGACTCCAACCTAAGTCTATGTAAACTTCCGACTTAAACTGTATATAAAACACTATTTGATTTGGGAATATAATGAATAATGAATTTGGTTATTTTCTCTCAGAGCAGGGAGGAGACAGAGATAGGTGCATGCCATAGACATCTCTGTGAAATGTAATGTTTGTACAACATGACCGGATAAAGGACTAACCCTAACCCTTTGCTTTAGCCATGGTCTACTGCAGTGAAGTAATGAGAACATTGTGATTTTCCTCTCTACTGCTCGAGACCTAGGTTGCGTCCCAAATGCCAACGAATCAACGTTGTTTCCATGTCATTTCAACACAAAATAATCATAGTGATGATGTTGAATCAACATGGGAAAACTAATTGGATTTACAAAAGGTAATCAACTTATGGTGAATTTTTGTCTTATTTTTCACTTTTAACCTAAATCCAATGACTTTGGTGAAATCTTTTGTTGATTTCACGTTGAATTCACGTTAGTTGACAACTCAACCAAATGTAAATCAAAACTAGATGTTGAACTGGTATCTGTGCCGTCTGCAACCCTATTCCTATAGGGTGCCCTTTGGGACTCAGCCTGGTCTTAGTCATAGCCTGTTATGTCACATCAGTGCCCTCATCATGCCTCATCATGCCTTGCACAATGAATGACACAATACTTTGCTGAAATGCGTTTGCATCCAGACAGTCATATTCAAATATAAATATCATTATGGAGTATCAAAGGGGTAAATGAGGACATTTGTCCCAAAACCTCTCTCCATCCTCTCTCCATCTTAGTGTGGTTCATAGGCCCTCCTTCTGAGCTACATGTCCATATATTATCCTGTTTTTAAACACAGCTGATTTTTATTGCAAACTTCTAGCTTTTTAGATATTTTAAAATGTGGGCGTTCAAAATAATTATCATTAGAGTAAATTCTCTCTGCCATTTCCATCTGCTTGTGTTATGACAGACAACCTCATTGGTGATTCTACTGGTGTCGCGCGGGATCGTTTTCCACAAATGGTGCATAAAAAGACCTCAGAGAGATGAGATAATCACCACCTTCTGCAATGATATGGTTCTGTGACAACCTGCATCCCAAAAGGCACCCTATTCCCTGGTCTAAAGTAGTGCACTATATAGGGAATAGGGTGCCATTCTCTGGTCTAAAGTAGTGCACTAAATAGGGAATAGGGTGCCATTCTCTGGTCAAAAGTAGTGCACTATATAGGGAATAGGGTTCCATTCTCTGGTCTAAAGTAGTGCACTACATAGGGAATAGGGTGCCATTCTTTGGTCTAAAGTAGTGCACTACATAGGGAATAGGGTTCCATTCTCTGGTCTAAAGTAGTGCACTATATAGGGAATAGGGTGCCATTCTCTGGTCTAAAGTAGTGCACTTCATAGGGAATAGGGTGCCATTCTCTGGTCTAAAGTAGTGCACTTCATAGGGAATAGGGTTCCATTCTCTGGTCTAAAGTAGTGCACTATATAGGGAATAGGGTTCCATTCTCTGGTCTAAAGTAGTGCACTTCATAGGGAATAGGGTGCCATTCTCTGGTCTAAAGTAGTGCACTTCATAGGGAATAGGGTTCCATTCTCTGGTCTAAAGTAGTGCACTATATAGGAATAGGGTTCCATTCTCTGGTCTAAAGTAGTGCACTATATAGGGGAATAGGGTGCCATTCTCTGGTCTAAAGTAGTGCACTTCATAGGGAATAGGGTTCCATTCTCTGGTCTAAAGTAGTGCACTATATAGGGAATAGGGTTCCATTCTCTGGTCTAAAGTAGTGCACTATATAGGAATAGGGTGCCATTCTCTGGTCTAAAGTAGTGCACTATATAGGGAATAGGTTCCATTCTCTGGTCTAAAGTAGTGCACTATATAGGGAATAGGGTTCCATTCTCTGGTCTAAAGTAGTGCACTATATGGAATAGGGTGCCGTTCTCTGGTCTAAAGTAGTGCACTATATAGGAATAGGGTGCCATTCTCTGGTCTAAAGTAGTGCACTACATAGGGAATAGGGTGCCATTCTTTGGTCTAAAGTAGTGCACTATATAGGGAATAGGGTGCCATTCTCTGGTCTAAAGTAGTGCACTACATAGGGAATAGGGTGCCATTCTCTGGTCTAAAGTAGTGCACTATATAGGGAATAGGGTGCCATTCTCTGGTCTAAAGTAGTGCACTACATAGGGAATAGGGTGCCATTCTCTGGTCTAAAGTAGTGCACTACATAGGGAATAGGGTGCCGTTTGGGATGCAGACTCTGGCTGGCTGCAGGTGGGCGCCAGGTGGGCCAGCGTGTGGCGGTGGTGTCTCGCTGCTCTGCACCCCCCTTCCCCAGAGGGAAAAACAACCAGGTGGGGTTTAGAAATGCTACATTTCATTTTGTATCATTAGCAGGTTATCTCACCCCTCATTGGCTTTCCATCTGCTGCCATCCCAAATGGCCCCCTATTCCCTGCATAGGGCTCTGGTCAAAAGTAGTGCACTATATAGGGAATAGGGTGCCATTTGGGATGCAGACTACACCTATATGCCTTTACAGTGCAGCAGATCAGAAACCACAGCTATTGACTTCCTACACTACAACACCAGACTCCACAGCTACTGACAGCACTATCTCCAACCTAGACCCTTTAATCACCATCAGAGAGAGAAATAAAGAGAGAGAGAGAGAGAGAGAGAGAGAGGCAGACTGACAGAAACAGAGAGAGAGAGAGAGAGAGGCAGACTGACAGAAACAGAGAGAAGGAGAGAGAGGCAGACTGACAGAAACAGAGAGAAAGAGAGAGAGAGAGAGAAAAGCATTGAGAGAGAGAAGCAGGTAGCCATAGAGAGAGAAGCGGAGAGAGAGAAGCAGAGAGAGAAGCAGAGACAGAGAAGCAGAGAGAGAGAAGCAGAAAGACAGAGAGAATCAGAGAGAGAGAAGCAGAGAGAGAGAAGCAGAGAGAGAAGCAGAAAGACAGAGAGAATCAGAGAGAGAGAAGCAGAGAGAGAGATAAGCAGAGAGAGAAGCAGAGAGAGAAGCAGAGAGAAAATCAGATAGCCATAGAGACAGAAGTGGAGAGAGAGAAGCAGAGAGAGAAGCAGAGAGAGAGGAGCAGAGGGAGAAGCAAAGAGAAAGAAGCAGAGAGCGAAGCAGAGAGAGAGAGAGTGAGAGAAGCAGAGAGAGAAGCAGATAGCAAGAGAGAGAGAAACAGAGAGAGAGGCAGAGAGAGAAGCAGATAGCAAGATAGAGAGAAGCAGAGAGAGAAGCAGAGAGAAGCAGAGAGAGAAGCAGAGAGAGAGATGCAAAGCGAGAAGCAGAGAAAGAGAGAGAAGCAGAGAGAGAGACAGAGAGAGAGAGAAGCAGAGAGAGAGAAAGAGAGAGAGATAGAGAAGCAGAGAGAGAGAGAAGCAGAGAGAGAGAGAAGCAGAGAGAAAGATGCAAAGCGAGAAGAAGAGAAAGAGAGAGAAGCAGAAAGAGAGACAGAGAGAGAGAGAGGGAGAAGCAGAGAGAGAAGCAGAGAGAGAGAGAAGCAGAGAAAGAAGAAGAGAGAGAAGCAGAGAGAGAGAGAGAAGCAGACAGAGAGAGAGGAGCAGAGACAGAGAAGCAGAGAGAGAGAGAAGCAGAGAGAGAAGCAGAGAGAGAGACAGAGAGAGAGAGAAGCAGAGAGAGAGAAGCAGAGAGAGAGGAACAGAGAGAGAGAAGCAGAGAGATAAGCATAGAGAGAAGCAGAGAGAGAGAAGCAGAGAGAGAAGCAGAGAGAGAGAGGAGCAGAGAGAGAGAAGCAGAGAGAGAAGCAGAGAGAGAGAGAAGCAGAGAGAGAGAAGCAGAGAGAGAGAAGCAGAGAGAGAGGAGCAGAGAGAGAGAAGCATAGAGAGAAGCATAGAGAGAAGCAGAGAGAGAAGCATAGAGAGAGAAGCAGAGAGAGGGGATCAGATAGATAGAAAAAGTCAGGGAAGCAGACAGATAACGGAGAGCGAAGCAGAGAGAGAGAGAAGCAGAGAGAGAGAGAAGCAGAGAGAGAGGAGCAGAGAGAGAGAAGCAGAGAGAGAGGAGCAGAGAGAGAGAAGCAGAGAGAGAGGAGCAGAGAGAGAGAAGCAGAGAGAGAGGAGCAGAGAGAGAGAAGCAGAGAGAGAGGAGCAGAGAGAGAGAAGTAGAGAGAGAAGCATAGAGAGCGAAGCAGAGAGAGAGAGAAGCAGAGAGAGAGAAGCAGATAGAGAGGGGCAGAGAGAGAGAAGAAGAGAGAGAAGCATAGAGAGAGATGCGGAGAGAGAGAGAAGTAGAGAGAGAGAGAGGAGCAGAGACAGAGAAGCAGAGAGAGAGAGAAGCAGAGAGAGAAGCAGAGAGAGAGAGGCAGAGAGAGAAGCAGAGAGAGAGGCAGAGAGAGAGAGAGAAGCAGAGAGAGAGAGAGAAGCAGAGAGAGAGAGAGGAGCAGAGACAGAGAAGCAGAGAGAGAGAGAAGCAGAGAGAGAAGCAGAGAGAGGGAAGCAGAGAGAGAAGCAGAGAGAGAGGCAGAGAGACAGAGAGAGAAGAAGAGAGAGAAGCAGAGAGAGAAGCAGAGAGAGAAGCAGAGAAAGAAGAAGAGAGAGAGAAGCAGAGAGAGAGAGAAGCAGAGAGAGAGAGAGGAGCAGAGACAGAGAAGCAGAGAGAGAGAGAAGCAGAGAGCGAGAGAGAGAGAGAGAGAGAGAGAGAGAGAGAGAGACAGACACAGAGAAGCAGAGAGAGAGAGAAGCAGAGAGAGAGGAGCAGAGAGAGAGAAGCAGAGAGAGAGGAGCAGAGAGAGAGAAGTAGAGAGAGAAGCATAGAGAGCGAAGCAGAGAGAGAGAGAAGCAGAGAGAGAGAAGCAGATAGAGAGGGGCAGAGAGAGAGAGAAGAAGAGAGAGAAGCATAGAGAGAGATGCGGAGAGAGAGAGAAGTAGAGAGAGAGAGGAGCAGAGACAGAGAAGCAGAGAGAGAGAGAAGCAGAGAGAGAAGCAGAGAGAGAGAGGCAGAGAGAGAAGCAGAGAGAGAGGCAGAGAGAGAGAGAGAAGCAGAGAGAGAGAGAGAAGCAGAGAGAGAGAGAGGAGCAGAGACAGAGAAGCAGAGAGAGAGAGAAGCAGAGAGAGAAGCAGAGAGAGGGAAGCAGAGAGAGAAGCAGAGAGAGAGGCAGAGAGAAAGAGAGAGAAGAAGAGAGAGAAGCAGAGAGAGAGAGAAGCAGAGAGAGAGAGAGAAGCAGAGACAGAGAAGCAGAGAGAGAGAGAAGCAGAGAGCGAGAGAGAGAGAGAGAGAGAGAGAGAGAGAGAGAGAGAGACAGACACAGAGAAGCAGAGAGAGAGAGAAGCAGAGAGAGAGAAGCAGAGAGAGAGAGGAGCAGAGAGAGAGAAGCAGAGAGAGAAGCAGAGAGAGAGAGAGGAGCAGAGAGAGAGAAGCAGAGAGAGAAGCAAAGAGAGAGAGAAGCAGAGAGAGGGGATCAGATAGATAGAAACAGAGAAAGAAGCAGACAGAGAATCGGAGAGAGAAGCAGAGAGAGAGAGAAGCAGAGAGAGAGAGAAGTAGAGAGAGAAGCAGAGAGAGAAGCAGAGAGAAAGAGAGGAGCAGAGAGAGAGAAGCAGAGAGATAAGCAGAGAGAGAGAAGCAGACAGAGAATCGGAGAGAGAAGCAGAGAGAGAGAGAAGCAGAGAGAAAGAGAGAAGCAGAGAGAGAAGCAGAGAGAAAAGCAGAGAGAAAGAGAGGAGCAGAGAGAGAGAAGCAGAGAGAGAAGCAGAGAGAGAGAGAAGCAGAGAGAGAGGATCAGATAGATAGAAACAGAGAAAGAAGCAGACAGAGAATCGGAGAGAGAAGCAGAGAGAGAAAGAAGCAGAGAGAGAGAAGTAGAGAGAGAAGCAGAGCGAGAGGAGCAGAGAGAGAAGCAGAGAGAGAAACAGAGAGAGAGAGTAGCAGAGAGAGAAGCAGAGAGAGAAGCAGAGCGAGAGACAGAGAGAAGCAGAGAGAGAGAGAGAGAGGAGCAGAGACAGAGAAGCAGAGAGAGAAGCAGAGAGAAGCAGAGAGAGAAAGAAGCAGAGAGAGAAGCAGAGAGAAGCAGAGAGAAGCAGACAGAGAAGCAGAGAGAAGCAGAGCGAGAGAAGCAGAGAGAGAGGAGCAGATAGCGAGAGAGAGAGAAGCATAGAGAGATAGAATTAGAGAGAGAGAAGCAGAGAGAGATGCAGAGAGAGAATCAGAGAGTGAGAAGCAGAGACAGAGAGAAGCAGAGAGAGATGCAGAGAGAGAAGCAGAGAGAGACGCAGAGAGAAAGAGAGGAGCAGAGAGAGAAAGCAGAGAGAGACAGAAGCAGAGAGAGAAGCAGATAGAAAGAGAGACAAGCAGAGAGAGTAGCAGATAGCGAGGGAGAGATAAGCAGAGAGAGAGAGAAGCAGATAGAAAAGCAGAGAGAGAGAAGCAGAGAGAGAGGCAGAGAGAGAGAAGCAGAGAGAGAGGCAGAGACAGAGGCAGAGAGAGAGAAGCAGAGAGAGGAGCAGAGAGAGAAGCAGATAGCGAGAGAGAGAGAAGCATAGAGAGCGAAGCGAAGAGAGAGCAGCAGAGAGAGAAGCAGAGAGAGAAGCATAGAGAGAGAGAGAAGCAGAGAGAGAGAAGCAGAGAGAGATGAGCAGAGACAGAGAAGCAGAGAGAGAAGCAGAGAGGGAGAAGCAGAGAGAGAGAAGCAGAGAGAGGGAGAAGTAGAGCGAGAGAGAGAAGCAGAGAGAGAAGCAGATAGCGAGAGAGAGAGTGAGAGAGAAGCAGAGAGAGAGAAGCAGAGAGAGAGAAGCAGAGAGAAAGAAGCAGAGAGAGAAGCAGAGAGACAGAAGCAGAGAGAGAGGCAGAGAGAGAGAGAAGCAGAGAGAGAAGCAGATAGAGAAGCAGATAGCGAGAGAGAGAGAGAAGCAGAGAGAGAGGCAGAGAGAGAGAGAAGCAGAGAGAAAGAAGCAGAGAGAGGAGCAGAGAGAGAGAGAAGCAGAGAGATAGGCAGAGAGAGAGAGAGAAGCAGAGAGAGAAGCAGAGAGAGAAGCAGATAGCGAGAGAGAGAGAGAGAGAAGCATAGAGAGAGAAGCGAAGAGAGAGAAGCAGAGAGAGAAACAGAGAGAGAGAGAGTAGCAGAGAGAAAGAAGCAGAGAGAGGAGCAGAGAGAGAGAGAGCAGAGAGATAGGCAGAGAGAGAGAGAGAAGCAGAGAGAGAAGCAGAGAGAGAAGCAGATAGCTAGAGAGAGAGAGAGAGAGAAGACAGAGAGAGAAGGTAAGAGAGAGAAGCAGAGAGAGAAACAGAGAGAGAGAGTAGCAGAGAGAAAGAAGCAGAGAGAGGAGCAGAGAGAGAGAGAAGCAGAGAGATAGGCAGAGAGAGAGAGAAGCAGAGAGAGAAGCAGAGAGAGAAGCAGATAGCGAGAGAGAGAGAGAGAGAAGCATAGAGAGAAACAGAGAGAGAGAGTAGCAGAGAGAGAAGCAGAGCGAGAGACAGAGAGAAGCAGAGAGAGAGAGAGAGAGGAGCAGAGACAGAGAAGCAGAGAGAGAAGCAGAGAGAAGCAGAGAGAGAAAGAAGCAGAGAGAGAAGCAGAGAGAAGCAGAGAGAAGCAGAGAGAGAAGCAGAGAGAAGCAGAGCGAGAGAAGCAGAGAGAGAGGAGCAGATAGCGAGAGAGAGAGAAGCATAGAGAGATATAATTAGAGAGAGAGAAGCAGAGAGAGAGGAGCAGAGAGAGAGAAGCAGAGAGAGAGGAGCAGAGAGAGAGAAGTAGAGAGAGAAGCATAGAGAGCGAAGCAGAGAGAGAGAGAAGCAGTGAGAGAGAAGCAGATAGAGAGGGGCAGAGAGAGAGAAGAAGAGAGAGAAGCATAGAGAGAGATGCGGAGAGAGAGAGAAGTAGAGAGAGAGAGAGGAGCAGAGACAGAGAAGCAGAGAGAGAGAGAAGCAGAGAGAGAAGCAGAGAGAGAGACAGAGAGAGAAGCAGAGAGAGAGGCAGAGAGAGAGAGAGAAGCAGAGAGAGAGAGAGAAGCAGAGAGAGAGAGAGGAGCAGAGACAGAGAAGCAGAGAGAGAGAGAAGCAGAGAGAGAAGCAGAGAGAGTGAAGCAGAGAGAGAAGCAGAGAGAGAGGCAGAGAGAAAGAGAGAGAAGAAGAGAGAGAAGCAGAGAGAGAAGCAGAGAGAGAGAAGCAGAGAGAGAGAGAAGCAGAGAGAGAGAGAGGAGCAGAGACAGAGAAGCAGAGAGAGAGAGAAGCAGAGAGCAGAGAGAGAGAGAGAGAGAGAGAGAGAGAGAGAGAGAGAGAGAGAGAGAGAGAGAGAGAGACAGACAAAGAGAAGCAGAGAGAGAGAGAAGCAGAGAGAGAGAAGCAGAGAGAGAGAGGAGCAGAGAGAGAGAAGCAGAGAGAGAAGCAGAGAGAGAGAGAGGAGCAGAGAGAGAGAAGCAGAGAGAGAAGCAAAGAGAGAGAAGCAGAGAGAGGGATCAGATAGATAGAAACAGAGAAAGAAGCAGACAGAGAATCGGAGAGAGAAGCAGAGAGAGAGAGAAGCAGAGAGAGAGAGAAGTAGAGAGAGAAGCAGAGAGAGAAGCAGAGAGAAAGAGAGGAGCAGAGAGAGAGAAGCAGAGAGATAAGCAGAGAGAGAGATAATCAGAGAGAGAGGATCAGATAGATAGAAACAGAGAAAGAAGCAGACAGAGAATCGGAGAGAGAAGCAGAGAGAGAGAGAAGCAGAGAGAAGCAGAGAGAGAAGCAGAGAGAGAAGCAGAGAGAAAAGCAGAGAGAAAGAGAGGAGCAGAGAGAGAGAAGCAGAGAGAGAAGCAGAGAGAGAGAGAAGCAGAGAGAGTGGATCAGATAGATAGAAACAGAGAAAGAAGCAGACAGAGAATCGGAGAGAGAAGCAGAGAGAGAAAGAAGCAGAGAGAGAGAGAAGTAGAGAGAGAAGCAGAGCGAGAGGAGCAGAGAGAGAAGCAGAGAGAGAAACAGAGAGAGAGAGTAGCAGAGAGAGAAGCAGAGAGAGAAGCAGAGCGAGAGACAGAGAGAAGCAGAGAGAGAGAGAGAGAGGAGCAGAGACAGAGAAGCAGAGAGAGAAGCAGAGAGAAGCAGAGAGAGAAAGAAGCATAGAGAGAAGCAGAGAGAAGCAGAGAGAAGCAGACAGAGAAGCAGAGAGAAGCAGAGCGAGAGAAGCAGAGAGAGAGGAGCAGATAGCGAGAGAGAGAGAAGCATAGAGAGATAGAATTAGAGAGAGAGAAGCAGAGAGAGATGCAGAGAGAGAATCAGAGAGTGAGAAGCAGAGACAGAGAGAAGCAGAGAGAGATGCAGAGAGATAAGCAGAGAGAGAGAAGCAGAGAGAGACGCAGAGAGAAAGAGAGGAGCAGAGAGAGAAAGCAGAGAGAGACAGAAGCAGAGAAAGAAGCAGATAGAAAGAGAGACAAGCAGAGAGAGTAGCAGATAGCGAGGGAGAGATAAGCAGAGAGAGAGAGAAGCAGATAGAAAAGCAGAGAGAGAGAAGCAGAGAGAGGCAGAGAGAGAGAAGCAGAGAGAGAGGCAGAGACAGAGGCAGAGAGAGAGAAGCAGAGAGAGAAGCAGAGAGAGAAGCAGATAGCGAGAGAGAGAGAAGCATAGAGAGCGAAGCGAAGAGAGAGCAGCAGAGAGAGAAGCAGAGAGAGAAGCATAGAGAGAGAGAGAAGCAGAGAGAGAGAAGCAGAGAGAGATGAGCAGAGACAGAGAAGCAGAGAGAGAAGCAGAGAGCGAGAAGCAGAGAGAGAGAAGCAGAGAGAGGGAGAAGTAGAGCGAGAGAGAGAAGCAGAGAGAGAAGCAGATAGCGAGAGAGAGAGCGAGAGAGAAGCAGAGAGAGAGAAGCAGAGAGAGAGAAGCAGAGAGAAAGAAGCAGAGAGAGAAGCAGAGAGACAGAAGCAGAGAGAGAGGCAGAGAGAGAGAGAGAAGCAGAGAGAGAAGCAGATAGAGAAGCAGATAGCGAGAGAGAGAGAGAGAGAAGCAGAGAGAGAGGCAGAGAGAGAGAGAAGCAGAGAGAAAGAAGCAGAGAGAGGAGCAGAGAGAGAGAGAAGCAGAGAGATAGGCAGAGAGAGAGAGAGAGAAGCAGAGAGAGAAGCAGAGAGAGAAGCAGATAGCGAGAGAGAGAGAGAGAGAGAAGCATAGAGAGAGAAGCGAAGAGAGAGAAGCAGAGAGAGAAACAGAGAGAGAGAGTAGCAGAGAGAAAGAAGCAGAGAGAGGAGCAGAGAGAGAGAGAAGCAGAGAGATAGGCAGAGAGAGAGAGAGAAGCAGAGAGAGAGCAGAGAGAGAAGCAGATAGCGAGAGAGAGAGAGAGAGAAGCATAGAGAGAGAAGCGAAGAGAGAGAAGCAGAGAGAGAAACAGAGAGAGAGAGTAGCAGAGAGAAAGAAGCAGAGAGAGGAGCAGAGAGAGAGAGAAGCAGAGAGATAGGCAGAGAGAGAGAGAGAAGCAGAGAGAGAAGCAGAGAGAGAAGCAGATAGCGAGAGAGAGAGAGAGAAGCATAGAGAGAAACAGAGAGAGAGAGTAGCAGAGAGAGAAGCAGAGCGAGAGACAGAGAGAAGCAGAGAGAGAGAGAGAGAGAGAGGAGCAGAGACAGAGAAGCAGAGAGAGAAGCAGAGAGAAGCAGAGAGAGAAAGAAGCAGAGAGAGAAGCAGAGAGAAGCAGAGAGAAGCAGAGAGAGAAGCAGAGAGAAGCAGAGCGAGAGAAGCAGAGAGAGAGGAGCAGATAGCGAGAGAGAGAGAAGCATAGAGAGATATAATTAGAGAGAGAGAAGCAGAGAGAGAAGCATAGAGAGAGAGAATCAGAGAGTGAGAAGCAGAGACAGAGAGAAGCAGAGAGAGATGCAGAGAGATAAGCAGAGAGAGAGAAGCAGAGAGAGATGCAGAGAGAAAGAGAGGAGCAGAGAGAGAAAGCAGAGAGAGACAGAAGCAGAGAGAGAAGCAGATAGAAAGAGAGACAAGCAGAGAGAGTAGCAGATAGCGAGGGAGAGATAAGCAGAGAGAGAGAGAAGCAGATAGAGAAGCGGAGAGAGATAAGCAGAGAGAGAGGCAGAGAGAAAGAAGCAGAGAGAGAGGCAGAGACAGAGGCAGAGAGAGAGAAGCAGAGAGAGAAGCAGAGAGAGAAGCAGATAGCGAGAGAGAGAGAAGCATAGAGAGAGAAGCGAAGAGAGAGCAGCAGAGAGAGAGGCAGAGAGAGAAGCATAGAGAGAGAGAGAAGCAGAGAGAGAGAAGCAGAGAGAGATGAGCAGAGACAGAGAAGCAGAGAGAGAAGCAGAGAGCGAGAAGCAGAGAGAGAGAAGCAGAGAGAGGGAGAAGTAGAGCGAGAGAGAGAAGCAGAGAGAGAAGCAGATAGCGAGAGAGAGAGAGAGAGAGAGAGAGAGAGAAGCAGAGAGAGAGAAGCAGAGAGAGAGAAGCAGAGAGAAAGAAGCAGAGAGAGAAGCAGAGAGACAGAAGCAGAGAGAGAGGCAGAGAGAGAGAGAAGCAGAGAGAGAAGCAGATAGAGAAGCAGATAGCGAGAGAGAGAGAGAGAGAGAGAAGCAGAGAGAGAGGCAGAGAGAGAGAGAAGCAGAGAGAAAGAAGCAGAGAGAGGAGCAGAGAGAGAGAGAAGCAGAGAGATAGGCAGAGAGAGAGAGAGAAGCAGAGAGAGGAGCAGAGAGAGAAGCAGATAGAGAGAGAGAGAGAGAGAGAGAGAGAGAGAGAGAGAGAGAGAGAGAGAGAGAGAGAGAGAGAGAGAAGCATAGAGAGAGAAGCGAAGAGAGAGAAGCAGAGAGAGAAGCAGAGAGAGAAGCAGAGAGAGAGAGAGAGAAGCAGATTAAGAGAAGCAGAGAGAGATGAGCAGAGACAGAGAAGCAGAGAGAGAAGCAGAGAGCGAGAAGCAGAGAGAGAGAGAAGCAGAGAGATAAGCAGAGAGAGAGAGAGAAGCAGAGAGAGAGAAGCAGAGAGAGAGAGAAGCAGAGAGATAAGCAGAGAGAGAGAAGCAGAGAGAGAGAGAGGAGCAGATAGAGTTAGAAGCAGATAGAGTTAGAAGCAGAGAGAGAGAGAGAAGCAGAGATAGATGATCAGATAGATAGAAACAGAGAAAGAAGCAGACAGAGAATTGGAGATAGAATCAGAGAGAGAGAGAAGCAGTCTTGGAAATGAGACGTTTTCATCTTGTACCTTCTTTTTGTCACTATTCAGCATATCCCACTCTTGTGCTGACAGAGCCTTCCTGCAGCTTCCCAGCAGTTGTCTGACAATCCTTTCCGACCTCACCCCCAAATGTTCAGCCACCCATCTTCCATCCATTATGACGGGCCCAGCCATGGCCATTAACTGTTTTAAGGAGATGATTTTGCCCTTCACCAGAATCTTGGAGAAATGTGGAACAGCTGCAGTTGTACAATCCAGTCTTGCCCCATACACCAGAGGTTCCTCCAACAGCCAATACACTGACTCAGCTGAAGTTCCTCTGGACACCTTCATTATGCTCCACACCCTAAGAAGGCCTCTGTAAAACTGAAATGTGGCTACTATCAACCAAAAATAAAGCCTTCTTTAAACCTAATCCCCCAACCTGCTGTAATACAAGACCTGCCAACCCTCTCCAAATCACATTTTCCGGTCCATAAAGCAACCTTTGAATAAACTGAAACCGGAAAGCAGCAGCCCTACTAGCAAGATGTACAAGACCTTGTCCCCCCTCCTCTTTTGACAAATACAAAACACTTTGTGGAACCCAAATATATTTATCCCAAAATAAATCTACAATAATCGTCTGTATCTTAGCCAGAAAGCCAGATGGTGGCTCTAAAACTGACAACCGATGCCACAGTGCAGAGGCAATCACATTGTTAACTATAATAGTGCGCCCCCTATATGACATACGAGATAACAACCAATGCCATCTCCTCATCCTCCCTTCCAACATTTTAACCACCCCAATCCAATTTTGTTACATTGTCCCCTCATCTCTTAGGTACACTCCAAGATACTTAAAACATCCCTTACACCATTCCAGCCCACCTGGCAAAGCCCTGATCCCTCCAGACCATTCTCCAATCTGTAAAGCACAACTTTATTCCCAATTTACCTTTGCAGAGGATATTCCCCTAAAACGATCAACCATTAGACTCAAACTATCCACCTCCGCTTGATTTTTCACTAAAACAACTACATCATCATCATAGGCTGAGAGACGAATAGGAGGAATATCCTCTGAAAGGTACACCCCTTCAATGCGACTTCTAATGCTATTTAGTAGTGGCTCTATAGTGATGGCATATAACATTCCAGACAAAGAACACCCCTGCCTAATACCTCTACACACTTTAAAAGGAGCACTCAAGCCACCGTTAACTTTCAATACACTTTCAATGTCACCATATATCACCCTTATCATGGCAATAAAACCAGAGCTGAACCCAAACGCCTCAAAAGTGTGCCATAAGTATTGATGTTCAACTCGGTCAAATGCCTTTTCCTGATCAATTGAAATTAGACCAGCATCCAACCCAATAGCCCTAGAGACGTCCAAAAATCACGAATCAGAGAAATGTTATCCCCTATCTGCCTGCCGGGAACACAGTAGGACTGGTCCGTATGTATGATTTGCCCCATCACCTCCCTCAGCCTGTTGGACAAAGCCTTGACAGGATCTTATAATCAGTGCACAATAAAGCCACCGCCTCCAGTTCTTCACCTCCCTAGGGTCACCCTCTTTTGGGCAGTAGGGTGAGGACAGCCCTTCTGCAGCTTATTGGTAGTAACCCTCCGGTTAAACTATCATTAACTACTGCTAGCCAATCCTCTCCCAACATAGCCCAAAAATACTTTAAAAAGTAAACGGGAAGCCCATCAATGCCTGGTGCCCTTCCATTTTCCATGCCTTTTAATGCAGTGTATAGCTCCTGCAAAGACAATGGTTGCTCTAGCTCAACCTGAGCTTCTGCAGCCACCTGTGGGAGCCCATCAAGGAACTGCTGTGTCACTGTTTTATCCTCTTTGTACTCACACGTGTAGAGCTCAGCATAGAACTCTACTGCCCTCTTTCTAATTTCACTAGGGCTAGTGAGCTCCTGTCCAACAGCTGATTTGAGACAATGAATAATTCTTATTTGTCCATTCTTTTTCTCTAAACCAAAGAACAATTTGGATGAGGCATTCATTTCAGAGATTCCCTGAAACGTACTTCTCACCAATGCCCCCTGTGCTCTGATACCCAGCAGGTCTGCCAATGCAGCTTTTTTCCTCTTGAGGGCCTGAGTATGGCCTCGATCTCCTGTGGTCTCAACCAGCGTCATGAGTTCCACTATTCAGTCTCTAGGGCTTTCATTGATCTGGTGATATACTTGGTGACATTCCTTGTGTATTGATTACAGAATTGTTGAATCTGTATTTTCCCTATATCCCACCACTGTTGAAGGGATACAAAACTGGCCTTTTGAGACCTCCACCTCTCCCAGAAAAAAAACTAAAACATTTCCTGAAGTGAGCATCACTCAATAAAGTTATATTAAAATGCCAGTATGCGCTTTTGGGTTTTACATCGTTAATGAACACCACCTCTGTTATTAAACAATGATCAGAAAATCCCACTGGGGTTATCACACTTGATTTACAGAACTGAGATTGATGCTCATAACAATAAAACCTATCTAACCTGGCCATAGAGATGGTGATCTCTCTCACATGCGCCCAGGTGTACTGTCTCGTGCCTCCATGTTGACTCCGCCAAATATCACACAGTTCATGTGTTACAATGAGGCGTTTTAAAAAAGTCCTTGAGGCTATATGAGGTTCTTTGTGATTTCTATCTAAATCACTGACTGTGCAGTTAAAATCCCCAGCAATAAATAAATAATCTTCATTATTACATTTCTCAATGGAATTTGATAATGTCTCTAAAACATACCCTCTCAACTGCCACCACTCAACTGCCCCCCCACTCCTGTTGCCACATAACTTCATTTTCCAAATTACTATGCGTTTCTTGTAGAAAATGTGTCACATCCCTTACAACTAATTCACTCATACATTATGGCTCTTTCTTTAACGTCTCTTGCCCCATTTCCGTTTAAAGAAGAAATCTTAAAACTGCTCATGGATGGAAAAAAAATACAGAGGAAGACACAGAAACCACATCTCTTTACAGAGTTAAGGCTGCGACTGAACTCTTTCATTTTCTTTAGAATTTACATCACTTATCACTCTCGTGACCACTTTCTTGAGTCTAGCAATTTCAGGGCTTGTCAAACCTCCCCCTGTTATTTTTGACATCAGAAACTTTGCTGATTCAATAAACAATTCACTTTCAGGGAAAAAATCTGTTACATTATCATCCTGCATATATATCTTCCCTTTTGTCAACTTCAGAAATTGATGTACCTTCTCAATCCCATACCTCCCTTCCACCCCATTTATCTCACTATTTTGTTGTGACGCATCAGATGACTCACTCTCGCTATCCTCCCCAGAAGAAAACTCCACCATCTCTACAACCTGTTTATCCTCAACTGATTTATCAATCTCTACCTTCCTCTTGGAATTAGACCCTTCACCACCCCTTACATTCTTCCTCTTACTCCTCTGTACCTTGAAAACAGCTGCTTCCTTTTCCATTATTTCAATCTCCTCTTGACCTTCAAATTCATTTTCCAGCACCACCTCAGCGACTCACTCCCAGCATGCACTCCAACGAGAGAGAGAGAGAGAGAGAGAGAGAGAGAGAGAGAGAGAGAGAGAGAGAGAGAGAGAGAGAAGCAGATAGCAGGAAAGAGAAGAGAGAGAGAAGCGGAGAGAGAGAAGCAGAGAGAGAAGCAGAGAGAGAAGCAGCGAGAGAGAGAGAAGCAGAGAGAGAGAAGCAGAGAGAGAGAGAAGCAGAGAGAGAAGCAGAGAGAGAAGCAGAGAGAGAAGCAGAGAGAGAAGCAGAGAGAAGCAGAGAGAGACGCAGAGAGAGAAGCAGAGAGAGAAGCAGAGAGAGAAGCAGAGAGAGAAACAGAGAGAGAGAAGCAGAGAGATAAGCAGAGAGAGAAGCAGAGAGAAGCAGAGAGAGAGAAGCAGAGAGAGAAGCAGAGAGAGAAGCAGAGAGAGAAACAGAGAGAGAGACGCAGAGAGAGAAGCAGAGAGAAAGAGAAAGAGAGAGAGAAGCAGAGAGAGAGAAGCAGAGAGAGAAGCAGAGAGAGAGAAGCAGAGAGATAAATAATCAGAGAGAGAGAAGCAGAGAGAGAGGATCAGATAGAGAGAAACAGAGAAGAAAGCAGAGAGAGAAGCAGCGAGAGAGAGAGAGAGGAGCGGATAGAGAGAAGCAGAGAGAGAAGCAGACACAGAGAGAAGCAGAGACAGAGAGAAGCAGAGACAGAGAGAAGCAGAGAGAGAGAGGAGCAGAGGGAGAGAAGCAGAGAGAGAGAGAGGAGCAGAGAGAGAGAAGCAGAGAGTTAGAGAAGCAGATAGCGAGAGAGAGAGAGAGAGAGAGAGAGAGAGAGAGAGAGAGAGAGAGAGAGAGAGAGAGAGAGAGAGAGAGAGAGAGAGAGAGAAGCATAAAGAGAGAATGAGAAGCAGAGAGAGAGGCAGAGAGAGAGAAGCAGAGAGAGAGAAGGAGAGAGAGAGAGAGAAGCAGAGAGAGGGGGCAGAGAGAGAAGCAGAGAGAGAAGCAGATGGATAGAGGAGCAGAGAGAGAGAGAAGCAGAGAGAGAGAGGAGCAGAGAGAGAGAGGAGCAGAGAGAGAGAGGAGCAGAGAGAGAGAAGCAGAGAGAGAGGCAGACAGAGATAAGCAGAGAGAGAAGCAGAGAGAGAGAGGAGCAGAGAGAGAGAGAGAAGCAGAGAGAGAGAGGAGCAGAGAGAGAGAGGAGCAGAGAGAGAGAGGAGCAGAGAGAGAGAGGAGCAGAGAGAGAGAAGCAGAAAAGAGAGAGAGAGAGAGAGAGAGAGAGAGAGAGAGAGAAGCAGATAGCAGGAAAGAGAAGAGAGAGAGAAGCGGAGAGAGAAGCAGAGAGAGAGAGAGAGAGAGAGAGAGAGAGAGAGAGAGAGAAGCATAAAGAGAGAATGAGAAGCAGAGAGAGAGGCAGAGAGAGAGAAGCAGAGAGAGAGAAGGAGAGAGAGAGAGAGAAGCAGAGAGAGGGGGCAGAGAGAGAAGCAGAGAGAGAAGCAGATGGATAGAGGAGCAGAGAGAGAGAGAAGCAGAGAGAGAGAGGAGCAGAGAGAGAGAGGAGCAGAGAGAGAGAGGAGCAGAGAGAGAGAAGCAGAGAGAGAGGCAGACAGAGATAAGCAGAGAGAGAAGCAGAGAGAGAGAGGAGCAGAGAGAGAGAGAAGCAGAGAGAGAGGAGCAGAGAGAGAGAGGAACAGAGAGAGAGAGGAGCAGAGAGAGAGAAGCAGAAAGAGAGAGAGAGAGAGAGAGAGAGAGAGAGAGAGAGAGAGAGAGAGAGAAGCAGATAGCAGGAAAGAGAAGAGAGAGAGAAGCGGAGAGAGAGAAGCAGAGAGAGAAGCAGAGAGAGAGAGAGAAGCAGAGAGAGAGAAGCAGAGAGAGAGAGAAGCAGAGAGAGAAGCAGAGAGAGAAGCAGAGAGAGAAGCAGAGAGAAGCAGAGAGAGACGCAGAGAGAGAAGCAGAGAGAAAGGCAGAGAGAGAAGCAGAGAGAGAAACAGAGAGAGAGAAGCAGAGAGAGAAGCAGAGAGAGAAGCATAGAGAGAAGCAGAGAGAGAGAAGCAGAGAGAGAAGCAGAGAGAGAAGCAGAGAGAGAAACAGAGAGAGAGAAGCAGAGAGAGAAGCAGAGAGAGAAGCAGAGAGAAGCAGAGAGAGACGCAGAGAGAGAAGCAGAGAGAAAGAGAAAGAGAGAGAGAGAAGCAGAGAGAGAGAAGCAGAGAGAGAAGCAGAGAGAGAGAAGCAGAGAGATAATTAATCAGAGAGAGAGAAGCAGAGAGAGAGGATCAGATAAAGAGAAACAGAGAAGTAAGCAGAGAGAGAAGCAGCGAGAGAGAGAGAGAGAGAGGAGCGGATAGAGAGAAGCAGAGAGAGAAGCAGAGACAGAGAGAAGCAGAGACAGAGAGAAGCAGAGACAGAGAGAAGCAGAGAGAGAGAGGAGCAGAGGGAGAGAAGCAGAGAGAGAGAGGAGCAGAGAGAGAGAAGCAGAGAGTTAGAGAAGCAGATAGCGAGAGAGAGAGAGAGAGAGAGAGAGAGAGAGAGAGAGAGAGAGAGAGAGAGAGCGAGAGAGAGAGAGAGAGAGAGAGAGAGAGAGAGAGAGAGAAGCATAAAGAGAGAATGAGAAGCAGAGAGAGAGGCAGAGAGAGAGAAGCAGAGAGAGAGAAGGAGAGAGAGAGAGAGAGAAGCAGAGAGAGGGAGCAGAGAGAGAAGCAGAGAGAGAAGCAGTGTTATGATTTAACTGGATAGAACCCAAATGCAGACAAGTACACCAAGCCAGAGAAGTTTTAACAGGTTTATTATAATGTTCAATAGTCCAGGTTTCCAATAAATGGGGAAGAGCAAGTCCAGGTTACAGTGAGGGTACAGATCCAGGTCAGGGCAGGTGTGGTACCGTAATGTCCTAGTGTCCGTGGGGAGTCCAAAGGAGAGGTCCGATAGTGGAGAGCAGGATGGTGGTGGCAGGAGTGAAGGGAGGCAGGAGTCAGGTTCCAAATATCTGTGGCACAGGAGAAAAAGTAAATAAACAGTCCAAAAACACAAGAGCGAAAACAGACAGGTTGAGTCGGCAGCGAGACTAACATGGTTGTCTTGACTATGATCTGACGATGAGTGGCAAGTTTGACTGGGTCTTAAAGGGCTGAGGTGATTATGGTGAATGAGCTGCAGCTGGAACCCTGACTCCCGCACACCAGACTTCACTCCTGCAATCAAGGACAAACAGAGGGGAGGGAAGAGCAGAGAGAGAGCTACCTAGCAGCAGTAGGCCTAACAGTACCCCCCCCTACGGACGCCACCTGGCGGCCGACAGGGTTTATCGGGATGTAACCGATGAAATTCCACGGACCAGAGCAGGATCCACAATGAAGCTCCTGGGCACCCAGGAACGTTCCTCAGGACCATAACCCTCCCAATCCACCAGGTAATGGAAACCCACGACCCCGGCGGCGAACATCCAGAAGTCGCCGGACAGTGTAGACAGGACCCCACCCACGATCCGGGGCGGAGGAGGGGGACGAGAGGGCGGGCACAGAGGGCTGACAGACACAGGCTTGATCTGGGATACATGAAAAGTGGAATGAACCCGTAGGGAGGCAGGAAGCTGTAGCTTAACCGCGCAGGGGGTTAACAATAGACAGTATCTTGAACGGTCCTATAAAACGCGGCGCCATCTTCTTAGATTCTACTTTCAATGGAAGATCACGTGACTTAAGCCATACCTCTTGACCAGGAGAGTAACCGGGAGCCTGGGACCGTGACGGTTGGCTTGCCTCTGCATGTATGACGAGCTCGGGACAGAGCTACCCTGGCCTTCCTCCAGACCTTGAAGCAGCGGCGCATGTGGGACTGCACCGAGGGTACCGCCAGTTCCCTCTCTTGAGAAGGGAACAGGGGAGGTTGATAACCCAGAGCACACAGAAAGGGAGACAAACCAGAGGAAGCGTTAGTCAAGGTGTTATGAGCATTATTCCACCCAGGGGAGCATGGAGCTCAAGACCCAGGGTTAGACCCTGTGACACAGCGGAGAGCGGTCTCCATCTCCTGGTTCGCTCTCTCGGCTTGCCCGTTGGTCTGGGGGTGATATCCAGAGGACAGGCTGGATGTGATGCCCAAAGCTTTACAGAAAGCTTTCCATACCTGGGAGACAAACTGGGGACCCCTGTCGGAGACAATATCAGTGGGCAGACCATGAGAGCGGAACACATGTTCAACCAAAATATCAGCCGTCTCTCTGGCAGTGGGCAGTTTAGGTAGGGCCAAAAATGAGCAAACTTAGAAAAACGATCAATCACAGTAAGAATGACAGTCTTTCCAGACGAGGGGGGAAGTCCAGTGACAAAATCCAAAGCAATGTGGGACCAGGGCCGACTGGGTATTGGCAGAGGTCGTAGATGACCAGCGCTGGCCTGGGTGGAGTTCTTACGGCCCGTGCACAGACCGTACAAGCAGCAATGAAGGCTCGAGTGTCCGCCTCCATCCTGGGCCACCAGAACTTCCGTCGCACAAAGTCAAGGGTCCGAGTAACTCCAGGGTGACAGGTAAGGGGAGACGAGTGAGCCCACTGAAGTACCTGGGAGCGAACAGACTCAGGGACAAACAACCGTTAGGAGGACCGCTCCCAGGGTCAGCTTGATGATGTTGAGCCTGTCTAACAATCCCCTTCGATGTCACATGTAATGACCGCAATACTGCAGGTAGGAGGCAAGATGGGTTCAGGGTTACTACCAGTATCAACAGCAGAATGAACACGAGACAGGGCGTCAGGCTTGACGTTGCGTGACCCAGGACGGTAAGACAGAGAAAAATTGAATCTCCCAAAAATAGTGCCCACCTGGCTTGACGGGGATTGAGCTGCTTAGCTGACTGGATGTATGCCAGATTCTTGTGATCCGTCCAAACGATGAAGGGTTGTTCCGCCTCCAACCAATGCCGCCACTCCTCGAGAGCCAGCTTAACGGCGAGCAGTTCACGATTGCCAACATCATAATTCCTCTCTGCCTGAGAAAGCTTCCGTGAAAGAAAAGCACAGGGATGCAGTTTGTTATCTTCAGGAAAACGTTGTGACAAAACCGCACCTACCCCAGTGTCGGATGCATCCACCTCCACGACAAACTGGCGGTCTGGGTCCGGCTGCATCAGAATGGGGAGCCGAGGCGAAGCGATGTTTCAGTTCTTCGAACGCTGATTCGGCCCCCTTCATTCCAAGCGAACGGTAGTGAGATGGAGGTGAGAGCGGTGAGTGGTGCCGCAATGCGGCTGTAGTCCTTGATGAACCTCCTGTAGAAGTTCGCAAACCCCAGGAATCGTTGAAGTTGTTTGCGGGTGGAGGGGGCTGGCCAGTCCGTGACTGCAGAGATCTTAGCTGGGTCCATCCGCAACTCCCCTGAGCGATTATGTAACCCAAAAAAGAGGTCTCAGACACATGAAATTCACATTTCTCCATCTTCACAAATAGTTTGTTCTCCAACAACCTTTGCAACACCTGGCGCACATGTAGTTCATGTTCCTGGGAGGACTCTGAGAAAATCAGGATATCATCCAGATAGACAAAAACAAAACGATTCAACATGTCCCGAAGGACATCATTCACTAGTGCCTGAAAAACAGCAGGGGCATTAGACAAACCAAAAGGCATGACCAGATACTCAAAATGTCCCAAGGGTGTGTTGAAGGCAGTCTTCCATTCATCACCTTTACGAATGCGCACCAGGTGATACGCATTTCGTAGATCAAGTTTCACGTAAAGATGGTAGCACCATGAAGGAGGGGAAAAGCAGAATTAATCAAAGGCAGAGAATACTTGTTCTTAATGGTGATATTGTTAAGTCCACGGTAATCAATACAGGGTCTGAGGGTCTTATCCTTCTTAGCAACAAAAAGAATCCTGCTCCTACAGGTGACGAGGAAGGACGCATAATACCCTGCCGCCAAGGAGTCCCGAATGAAGTTCTCCATAGCCTCCGTCTCCGGCCGGGAGAGATTGTACAGGCGACTGCTGGGGAGCGGGCTCCTGGCTGGAGGTCAATGGCGCAGTCGCAAGGCCGGTGAGGAGGAAGAGAAGTAGCTCTGTGTTTGCAGAAAACGGATGCCAGGTCATGATACGCGTCAGGAACAGCAGAAAGATCCATGGACTCCAGTGGAGGTTGAGGCACAGTACTGGCAGGAGTCTGAGCAGAACACAAACAATTCACATGACAAAAAGTGCTCCATGAAACAATGCTACCTGTCACCCAATCAATGTGTGGATTGTGTCTTATGAGCCAGGGGATACCAAGGACCAGGGGGTCTGTGGGCAGTCGATAATATGGAATTGAATGTTCTCCTGATGATTTCCGACACTCTAAGACACACAGGAACAGTCTGATGGGTAATACGGGTCAACAATTGTCCATTTAGACCCTTAGCCTGCAGCGGACAGTCCATAGGAACAGTCTCCAAATCCATCTGCTGAGCCCACTCTCTATCCAAAAAGCTTTCGTCGGCACCAGAGTCAATCAGCGCACTAACCGAGAAATTCTGAGACTGCCACTGGAGGGATGCCTGGAGCAGAATGCGGGGAGAAGAGGAAGAATCCGCTGCTCGGCTCACCAAAACTTCTCCCATTAATGATGAGCCGGGCCTTTTCCCGGACGAACTGGGCAGGAAGGAACGAAATGACCAGCTTCTCCACAATACAGGCAGACCCGAGCCTGAATACGACGTGCACGCTCCTCTGAGGACAACCGCACGACCCACCTCCATGGCTTCGGGTTCAGTGCTCCTCGTATCGACTCGGGAAGACACGGCTTTCTCCGTAGGGAAGATGCAGGGAGGAGTTTGTTGATGACAGACACTCCTCTCCCGGCGGCGCTCCCGAATCCGATTATCCAACCTGATAGTGAGTGAAATAAGATTATCCAGCGTAGGCGATTCATCATATGACACCAATTCATCCTTTAAAGTCTCAGACAAAGCATTGATGAACACTCCTTGTAATGCCTCGATCATTCCAACCACTCACTGCTGCTAAAGTCCGAAACTCCACTGCCATCTCCGCCACACTACGAACCCCCTGCCGAAGAGAAAAACAACCGTTTCGCAGCCTCCTTGCCTCGTACGGGGTGGTCAAAACCTTCCTCATCTCCGTGGTGAAGGCCACGTAAACGTTGCAAATGTCCGACTGACTCTCCCAGACCGCGGATCCCCAGGCACGAGCGGAACCGCTAGTAGAGTTGATAAGGTAGGCAATACGGGCTCTTTCTGAGGCGTAGGTGAGGGGCTGTTGTTCAAACACTAACGAGCATTGAGTCAAAAACTCGCCACAGGTTCCCATGTTCCCGTCATAGCGCTCTGGAGCAGGAACAAAAGGCTCTCTGATCTGGGCTGGAAGGGGTAGTAAGGGCAGACACTTGATTGGTGAGTAATTGAACCTGATTAAGCAGCACCTGACTGTCCTCAGCAATCGTCTTAAACAGGGTATCATGTCGGCAAGTAAAATGCCCTGATTGGCTATGGCAGTCCAAATTTGAGTGCACTCTGGGGTGGTATCCGAGCTACTGTCTGCTGGGTTCATGTTGTTCAGATCATACTGTTATGATTTAACTGGATAGAACCCAAATGCAGACAAGTACACCAAGCCAGAGAAGTTTTAACAGGTTTATTATAATGTTCAATAGTCCAGGTTTCCAATAAATGGGGAAGAGCAAGTCCAGGTTACAGTGAGGGTACAGATCCAGGTCAGGGCAGGTGTGGTACCGTAATGTCCTAGTGTCCGTGGGGGAGTCCAAAGGAGAGGTCCGATAGTGGAGAGCAGGATGGTGGTGGCAGGAGTGAAGCGGAGGCAGGAGTCAGGTTCCAAATATCTGTGGCACAGGAGAAAAAGTAAATAAACAGTCCAAAAAACACAAGAGCGAAAACAGACAGGTTGAGTCGGCAGCGAGACTAACATGGTTGTCTTGACTATGATCTGACGATGACTGGCAAGTTTGACCGGGTCTTAAAGGGCTGAGGTGATTATGGTGAATGAGCTGCAGCTGGAACCCTGACTCCCGCACACCAGACTTCACTCCTGCAATCAAGGACAAACAGAGGGGAGGGGAAGAGCAGAGAGAGAGCTACCTAGCAGCAGTAGGCCTAACAAGCAGATGGATAGAGGAGCAGAGAGAGAGAGAAGCAGAGAGAGAGAGGAGCAGAGAGAGAGAGGAGCAGAGAGAGAGAGGAGCAGAGAGAGAGAAGCAGAGAGAGAGGCAGACAGAGATAAGCAGAGAGAGAAGCAGAGAGAGAGAGGAGCAGAGAGAGAGAGAGAAGCAGAGAGAGAGAGGAGCAGAGAGAGAGAGAGGAGCAGAGAGAGAGAGGAGCAGAGAGAGAGAGGAGCAGAGAGAGAGAAGCAGAAAGAGAGAGAGAGAGAGAGAGAGAGAGAGAGAGAGAGAGAGAGAGAGAGAGAGAGAGAGAGAGAGAGAGAGAGAGAGAGAGAGAGAGAGAGAGAGAGAGAGAAGCAGATAGCAGGAAAGAGAAGAGAGAGAGAAGCGGAGAGAGAGAAGCAGAGAGAGAAGCAGAGAGAGAGAGAAGCAGAGAGAGAGAAGCAGAGAGAGAGAGAAGCAGAGAGAGAAGCAGAGAGAGAAGCAGAGAGAGAAGCAGAGAGAAGCAGAGAGAGACGCAGAGAGAGAAGCAGAGAGAAAGGCAGAGAGAGAAGCAGAGAGAGAAACAGAGAGAGAGAAGCAGAGAGAGAAGCAGAGAGAGAAGCATAGAGAAGCAGAGAGAGAGAAGCAGAGAGAGAAGCAGAGAGAGAAGCAGAGAGAGAAACAGAGAGAGAGAAGCAGAGAGAGAAGCAGAGAGAGAAGCAGAGAGAAGCAGAGAGAGACGCAGAGAGAGAAGCAGAGAGAAAGAGAAAGAGAGAGAGAGAAGCAGAGAGAGAGAAGCAGAGAGAGAAGCAGAGAGAGAGAAGCAGAGAGATAATTAATCAGAGAGAGAGAAGCAGAGAGAGAGGATCAGATAGAGAGAAACAGAGAAGTAAGCAGAGAGAGAAGCAGCGAGAGAGAGAGAGAGGAGCGGATAGAGAGAAGCAGAGAGAGAAGCAGAGACAGAGAGAAGCAGAGACAGAGAGAAGCAGAGACAGAGAGAAGCAGAGAGAGAGAGGAGCAGAGGGAGAGAAGCAGAGAGAGAGAGGAGCAGAGAGAGAGAAGCAGAGAGTTAGAGAAGCAGATAGCGAGAGAGAGAGAGAGAGAGAGAGAGAGAGAGAGAGAGAGAGAGAGAGAGAAGCATAAAGAGAGAATGAGAAGCAGAGAGAGAGGCAGAGAGAGAGAAGCAGAGAGAGAGAAGGAGAGAGAGAGAGAGAGAAGCAGAGAGAGGGAGCAGAGAGAGAAGCAGAGAGAGAAGCAGATGGATAGAGGAGCAGAGAGAGAGAGAAGCAGAGAGAGAGAGGAGCAGAGAGAGAGAGAGGAGCAGAGAGAGAGAGGAGCAGAGAGAGAGAAGCAGAGAGAGAGGCAGACAGAGATAAGCAGAGAGAGAAGCAGAGAGAGAGAGGAGCAGAGAGAGAGAGAAGCAGAGAGAGAGGAGCAGAGAGAGAGAGGAGCAGAGAGAGAGAGGAGCAGAGAGAGAGAGAGCAGAGAGAGAGAGAGAGAGAGAGAGAGAGAGAGAGAGAGAGAGAGAGAGAGAGAGAGAGAGAGAGAGAGAGAGAGAGAGAGAGAGAGAGAGAGAGAGAGAGAGAGAGAGAGAGAAGCATAAAGAGAGAATGAGAAGCAGAGAGAGAGGCAGAGAGAGAGAAGCAGAGAGAGAGAAGGAGAGAGAGAGAGAGAGAAGCAGAGAGAGGGAGCAGAGAGAGAAGCAGAGAGAGAAGCAGATGGATAGAGGAGCAGAGAGAGAGAAGCAGAGAGAGAGAGGAGCAGAGAGAGAGAGGAGCAGAGAGAGAGAGGAGCAGAGAGAGAGAAGCAGAGAGAGAGGCAGACAGAGATAAGCAGAGAGAGAAGCAGAGAGAGAGAGGAGCAGAGAGAGAGAGAGATGCAGAGAGAGAGGAGCAGAGAGAGAGAGGAGCAGAGAGAGAGAGGAGCAGAGAGAGAGAGGAGCAGAGAGAGAGAAGCAGAAAGAGAGAGGAGCAGAGAGAGAGAAGCAGAGAAACAGGAGCAGAGAGAGAGAAGCACCTAGATCTTCTTCTCAGATTCTGTGACTGGGCCCTGACAGTAAATCTCAGTAAGAAACTTAATGGTGTTCCAAAAAAGGTCCAGTTGCCAGGATCACCAATACAAATTTCATCTAGACACCATTGTCCTTGAGCACACAAAAATCGATACATACACTTCATATACAAAAGTATGTGGACACAATATTGGTAGTAGAATGGCCTTACAGAAGAGCTCAGTGACTTTCAACGTGGCACTGTCATAGGATGCCACCTTTCCAATAAGTCAGTTCACAACATTTCTAACCCTGCTAGAGCTGCACCTGTCAACTGTAAGTGCTGTTATTGTGAAGTGGAAACGTCTAGGAGCAACAACCGCTCAGCTGCAAAGTGGTAGGCCACACAAGCTCACAGAGCGCGTAAAAATGGAAGCAACGTCAGCACAAGTGCTGTCCGTCGTGAGCTTCATGAAATGCGTTTCCATGGCCGAGCAGCCGCACACCCAGCCTAAGATCACCATGTGCAATGCCAAGTGTCGGCTGGATTGGTGTAAAGCTCGCCGCCATTGGGCTCTGAAGCAGTGGAAACGCGTTCTCTGGAGTGATGAATCACGGTTCACCATCTGGCAGTCCGAAGGACGAATCTGGGTTTGGCGGATGCCAGGAGTACGCTACCTGCCCCAATGCATAGTGCCAACTGTAAAGTTTGGTGGAGGAGGAATAATGGTCTGGGGCTGTTTTTCATGGTTCGGACTAGGCCCCTTAAGATTTCCCTTCAATGGAACTAAGGCTACAGTATACAATGACATTCTAGACGATTCTGTGCTTCCAACTTTGTAGCAACAGTTTGGGGATGGCCATTTCCTGTTTCAGCATGACAATGCCCCCGTGCACAAAGCAAGATCCACACAGAAAAGAGACGTTCAATTCTACAACCACCTAAAAGGAAGCGATTCCCAAACCTTCCATAACAAAGCCATCACCTACAGAGAGATGAACCTGGAGAGGAGTCCCCTAAGCAAGCTGGTCCTTGGGCTTTGTTCACGAACACAAACAGACCCCACAGAGCCCCAGCACAGCAACACATTTAGACAACCAAATCATGAGAGCACAAAAAGATAATTAGTTGACACATTGTAAATAATTAACAACAAAACTGAGCAAACTAGAATGCTATTTGGCCCTAAACAGAGAGTACACAGTGGCAGAATACCTGTCCACTGTGACTAACCCAAAATGAAGGAAAGCTTTGACTATGTACAGACTCAGTGAGCATAGCCTTGCTATTGAGAAAGGCCGCCGTAGGCAGACCTGGCTCTCAAGAGAAGACAGGCTATGTGCACCCTGCCCACAAAATGAGGTGGAAACTGAGCTGTACTTCCTAACCTCCTGCCAAATGTATGACCACATTAGAAACACATATTTCCCTCAGATTACAGAGATCCACAAAAATTTCGAAAACAAACCCAATTTTGATAAACTCCCGTATCTATTGGATGAAATACCACAGTGTGCCATCACAGCAGCAAGATTTGTGACCTGTTGCCACAAGAAAAGGGCAACCAGTGAAGAACAAACACCATTGTAAATACAACCCATATTTATGTTTATTTATTTTCCTTTTTGTACTTTAACTATTTGCACATCGTTACAACACTGTATGAAGACATAATATGACATTTTAGATGTTTTTATTCTTTTTTTACTTTTGTGAGTGTAATATTTACTGTTCATTTTTTATTGTTCATTTCACTTTAGTTTATTATCTATTTCACTTGCTTTGGCAATGTTAACATATGTTTCCCATGCCAATAAAGCCCTTACATTGAATTGAGAGAGACGGAGAGAAAAGAGTTCTCTACATTTGCTCTCATTAGACTGCCTCGTCTGAACTTTGAATTTCTCTGCTTGATCATAACACTTTACTTGTCCTCAGACCTCCTCAGCTCAGACCTACACAACGTTGTCAGGACATAAATGATGCGATAGACTGTCATGATAGATGATGTCAGTTGATGACATCACCTGTACACACACAAGCACAAGCACACGCACACACGCATGCACACACACACTAAGACGACATCAAATGTACGCACACACACACACACAAAAAGAAAGATGACATCACCTGTACACACAGCTTCTCATAAGCTTGCAGGAGCTGTCGCGGTAGGTTATAACAGCTGTCATGGTATGTTATAACAGCTGTCGTGGTATGTTATAACAGCTGTCATGGTAGGTTATAACAGCTGTCGTGGTAGGTTATAACAGCTGTCGTGGTAGGTTATAACAGCTGTTGTGGTAGGTTATAACAGCTGTCGTGGTAGGTTATAACAGCGGTTGTGGTAGGTTATAACAGCTGTCATGGTAGGTTATAACAGCTGTCGTGGTATGTTATAACAGCTGTCATGGTAGGTTATAACAGCTGTCGTGGTAGGTTATAAAAGCTGTCATGGTAGGTCATAACAGCTGTCATGGTAGGTTATAACAGCTGTCGTGGTAGGTTATAACAGCTGTCATGGTAGGTTATAACAGTTGTCGTGCTATGTTATAACAGCTGTCGTGGTAGGTTAAAACTGCTGTCGTGGTATGTTATAACAGCTGTCATGGTAGGTTATAACAGCTGTCATAGTAGGTTATAACAGCTATTGTGGTATGTTATAACAGCTGTCATGGTAGGTTATAACAGCTGTCGTGGTATGTTGTAACAGCTGTCGTGGTAGTTTATAACAGCTGTCGTGGTATGTTATAACAGCTGTCATGGTAAGTTATAACAGCTGCCGTGGTATGTTATAACAGCTGTCATGGTAGGTTATAACAGCTGTCGTGGTAGGCTATAACAGTTGTCGTGGTATGTTATAACAGCTGTCGTGGTAGGTTATAACAGCTGTTGTGGTAGGTTATAACAGCTGTCGTGGTAGGTTATAAAAGCTGTCATGGTAGGTCATAACAGCTGTCATGGTAGGTTATAACAGCTGTCGTGGTAGGTTATAACAGCTGTCATGGTAGGTTATAACAGTTGTCGTGCTATGTTATAACAGCTGTTGTGGTAGGTTATAACAGCTGTCGTGGTAGGTTATAACAGCTGTCGTGGTATGTTATAACAGCTGTCGTGGAAGGTTATAACAGCTGTTGTGGTAGGTTATAACAGCTGTTGTGGTAGGTTATAACAGCTGTCGTGGTAGGTTATAACAGCTGTCGTGGAATGTTATAACAGCTGTCGTGGTAGGTTATAACAGCTGTCATGGTAGGTTATAACAGCTGTCGTGGTAGGTTATAACAGCTGTCATGGTAGGTTATAACAGTTGTCGTGCTATGTTATAACAGCTGTTGTGGTAGGTTATAACAGCTGTCGTGGTAGGTTATAACAGCTGTCGTAGTATGTTATAACAGCTGTCGTGGAAGGTTATAACAGCTGTTGTGGTAGGTTATAACAGCTGTTGTGGTAGGTTATAACAGCTGTCGTGGTAGGTTATAACAGCTGTCGTGGAATGTTATAACAGCTGTCGTGGTAGGTTATAACAGCTGTCATGGTAGGTTATAACAGCTGTCGTGGTATGTTATAACAGCTGTCATGGTAGGTTATAACAGCTGTCATGGTAGGTTATAACAGCTGTCGTGGTAGGTTATAACAGCTGTCGTGGTAGGTTATAACAGCTGTCGTGGTAGGTTATAACAGCTGTTGTGGAAGGTTATAACAGCTGTCATGGTAGGTTATAACAGCTGTCAAGGTAGGTTATAACAGCTGTCGTGGTATGTTATAACAGCTGTCATGGTAGGTTATAACAGCTGTCATGGTAGGTTATAACAGCTGTTGTGGTAGGTTATAACAGCTGTCATGGTAGGTTATAACAGCTTACGTGGTATGTTATAACAGCTGTCATGGTAGGTTATAACAGCTGTCATGGTAAGTTATAACAGCTGTCGTGGTAGGTTATAACAGCTGTTGTGGTAGGTTATAACAGCTGTCACGGTAGGTTATAACAGTTGTCGTGGTATGTTATAACAGCTGTCGTGGTAGGTTATAACAGCTGTCGTGGTAGGTTATAACAGCTGTTGTGGTAGGTTATAACAGCTGTCGTTGTATGTTATAACAGCTGTCTTGGTATGTTAGAACAGCTGTCATGGTAGGTTATAACAGCTGTCATGGTAGGTTATAACAGCTGTCGTGGTAGGTTATAACAGCTGTCATGGAAGGTTATAACAGCTGTCATGGTAGGTTATAACAGCTGTCATGGTAGGTTATAACAGCTGTCGTGGTATGTTATAACAGCTGTCGTGGTAGGTTATAACAGCTGTCGTGGAATGTTATAACAGCTGTCGTGGTAGGTTAAAACAGCGGTTGTGGTAGGTTATAACAGCTGTCATGGTAGGTTATAACAGCTGTCGTGGTATGTTATAACAGCTGTCATGGTAGGTTATAACAGCTGTCGTGGTAGGTTATAACAGCTGTCGTGGTAGGTTATAACAGCTGTTGTGGTAGGTTTTAACAGCTGTCGTGGTAGGTTATAACAGCTGTCGTGGTAGGTTATAACAGCTGTCATGGTAGGTTATAACAGCTGCCATGGTAGGTTATAACAGCTGTCTTGGTATGTTAGAACAGCTGTCATGGTAGGTTATAACAGCTGTCGTGGTAGGTTATAACAGCTGTCGTGGTAGGTTATAAAAGCTGTCATGGTAGGTCATAACAGCTGTCATGGTAGGTTATAACAGCTGTCGTGGTAGGTTATAACAGCTGTCATGGTAGGTTATAACAGTTGTCGTGCTATGTTATAACAGCTGTCGTGGTAGGTTAAAACTGCTGTCGTGGTATGTTATAACAGCTGTCATGGTAGGTTATAACAGCTGTCGTGGTATGTTATAACAGCTGTCATGGTAGGTTATAACAGCTGTCGTGGTAGGTTATAACAGCTGTCGTGGTAGGTTATAACAGCTGTTGTGGTAGGTTATAACAGCTGTTGTGGTAGGTTATAACAGCTGTCGTGGTAGGTTATAACAGCTGTCATGGTAGGTTATAACAGCTGCCATGGTAGGTTATAACAGCTGTCTTGGTATGTTAGAACAGCTGTCATGGTAGGTTATAACAGCTGTCGTGGTAGGTTATAACAGCTGTCGTGGTAGGTTATAAAAGCTGTCATGGTAGGTCATAACAGCTGTCATGGTAGGTTATAACAGCTGTCGTGGTAGGTTATAACAGCTGTCATGGTAGGTTATAACAGTTGTCGTATATGGTTATAACAGCTGTCGTGGGTAGGTTAAAACTGCTGTCGTGGTATGTTATAACAGCTGTCATGGTAGGTTATAACAGCTGTCATGGTAGGTTATAACAGCTGTTGTGGTATGTTATAACAGCTGTCATGGTAGGTTATAACAGCTGTCGTGGTATGTTGTAACAGCTGTCGTGGTAGTTTATAACAGCTGTCGTGGTATGTTATAACAGCTGTCATGGTAAGTTATAACAGCTGCCGTGGTATGTTATAACAGCTGTCGTGGTAGGTTATAACAGCTGTCGTGGTAGGCTATAACAGTTGTCGTGGTATGTTATAACAGCTGTCGTGGTAGGTTATAACAGCTGTTGTGGTAGGTTATAACAGCTATCATGGTAGGTTATAACAGCTGTCGTGGAAGGTTATAACAGCTGTCGTGGTAGGTTATAACAGCTGTCGTGGTAGGTTATAAAAGCTGTCATGGTAGGTCATAACAGCTGTCATGGTAGGTTATAACAGCTGTCGTGGTAGGTTATAACAGCTGTCATGGAAGGTTATAACAGCTGTTGTGGTAGGTTATAACAGCTGTTGTGGTAGGTTATAACAGCTGTCGTGGTAGGTTATAACAGCTGTCGTGGAATGTTATAACAGCTGTCGTGGTAGGTTATAACAGCTGTCATGGTAGGTTATAACAGCTGTCGTGGTATGTTATAACAGCTGTCATGGTAGGTTATAACAGCTGCCATGGTAGGTTATAACAGCTGTCGTGGTAGGTTATAACAGCTGTCGTGGTAGGTTATAACAGCTGTCGTGGTAGGTTATAACAGCTGTTGTGGAAGGTTATAACAGCTGTCATGGTAGGTTATAACAGCTGTCAAGGTAGGTTATAACAGCTGTCGTGGTATGTTATAACAGCTGTCATGGTAGGTTATAACAGCTGTCATGGTAGGTTATAACAGCTGTTGTGGTAGGTTGTAACAGCTGTCATGGTAGGTTATAACAGCTGTCGTGGTATGTTATAACAGCTGTCATGGTAGGTTATAACAGCTGTCATGGTAAGTTATAACAGCTGTCGTGGTAGGTTATAACAGCTGTTGTGGTAGGTTATAACAGCTGTCACGGTAGGTTATAACAGTTGTCGTGATATGTTTTAACAGCTGTCGTGGTAGGTTATAACAGCTGTCGTGGTAGGTTATAACAGCTGTTGTGGTAGGTTATAACAGCTGTCATGGTAGGTTATAACAGTTGTCGTGGTATGTTTTAACAGCTGTCGTGGTAGGTTATAACAGCTGTCGTGGTAGGTTATAACAGCTGTTGTGGTAGGTTATAACAGCTGTCGTTGTAGGTTATAACAGCTGTCTTGGTATGTTAGAACAGCTGTCATGGTAGGTTATAACAGCTGTCATGGTAGGTTATAACAGCTGTCGTGGTAGGTTATAACAGCTGTCATGGAAGGTTATAACAGCTGTCATGGTAGGTTATAACAGCTGTCATGGTAGGTTATAACAGCTGTTGTGGTTATAACACTGTGTTATTGTAGGTCTTTCCACAGAGGTTTCAACTTGTCTTGTGGTTTATCTGTGCTTTGTAGTCCAATGAAATGAGTTCCTGTCCGAAGATGAAGGTGCAGTAGCCAGAGAAAGTGTTACGTGCTAGAATAAGGCCTCGCAAACCAACTGAGACGGTGACTGTGGGTAGGAAAATTAGAAACAATGTTGGCGCCAGGTGATTTGGGCGATCGGGTCATGATGGAATCACCTATTCATCATTTGGTAGGCGTGGTCTTCAAGCTTTGAGGAATGGAGAGTGGAGAAAACATCCAATCACCATTCTAGCTGAGTGAGACCATCAGAACAGAAGACAACAGAGGCCATTTTTCTGTTTTAGCTGTTTATCCCTTTGTCTCTCAACTTTTCCAAGTCTCAAACTCACTGAGGCCCAATCTCCCTGTGAGACACTATAGTGTCTACTATCAATATATGTATTTATCTCAACATTGGGGTTCAATTCTGCTTTTAAAGTCTGTTTATCCTCCTTCACTGGGGTCTTATTTTTCACGAGACAGCGGATTAAGAAGATTATAGGCACAGTTTCAATTTATCTCCAACCCCCAGACTAGCTTTATTGACTGGTTGCTCTTATCACAGTTTGCCAGCAACCACAGCCTGATTGGCATCTGCCTCCATATCTGCCACTCTCTGGATTTGGTTGGTTTCTCTGACATAGCAAGAGAAAAACCGCTTATGCACAACCAAGTTTCGAAATTGCACCTTGTATATTGTACTATTCTAACTCTTAGCAGTAAATTGAGACCCCGACTGAGTTTACTGAAAAAAATATATATATCTGCGGGGGGGGGGGCGCATTTGCCCTCCCTGGAATAGGCCATGGGTAAGTCCCCAATGGGTAAATATCCCTCCCCATCTCTCAGAAATGACAAAGTAATGCTTTTCAACACCATAAAACTAATATTTAAAATATGAAAAACAAAATCCAAATACCATTCCAAATGAAGTAGATTAATGGAACAATTAATTTGTTTCTGGGAATATAAACATGGTTAAGGGTAGGATAACTTTCAGATATTTGAGCATTTTAGTCATTTAGCAGACGCTCCTATCCAGAGCTTCTTACAGGAGCAATTAGGGTTAAGTGCCTTGCTCAAGGGCACAGACAGATTTTTCACCTAGTCGGCTCGGGGGTTAGAACCAGCGACCTTTCGGTTACCGGCACAATGCTCCTAACCACTAAGCTACCTGCCGCCCCAAAGCTAACAAAATGTTAAGTCATATAACTGTCTGTGAGATCCAATCAATTCGTGTAGAAAAAAACTCCCAAGTTGATGAAAAGTACTATAAAACCGTGAGACAATAAGATGCTCCTTTCTCAAACCCACAGCGATCTCAGTGGTGGAAATGTTGGACACGGGGAGGGTTGACTTACAGATGACATTGACGCTATGTAGACGAGAACGGGGATTCTGCTCCGTGTAACATCCCTGGCCGCTGAAGTTAGACGGTGCTGCGAGGTGAAGCTGCTGCCTTTTCGTTGTATTGTTTCCCCGCTCTGCTCTCCTCTGCTCGACTCTCTCCTTCAGCATCACAAAGCTAACGGACCGCATCACTCACACCTTGTTCCTGCTTCCTGCAAACTCACCTTTCCCATCAGGATCATAGTTTAGTTCTGCTTCTCTATCTCTATAAATATTTGATTTGGTCTGCCCCGTTAGAAGCGTCAAGAACACAACTTTTAGACGAACGCACGGATACTAGACCATCTCCCACAATTCTGGCTGGCATAGCAGTTTGATTGTAAGTACCGAGTTTACTTTTAACAGTGTGGGAAAACTTCATTGCGATGGTCAGAACATTGGACAGAACACTGTGAACCCGTTTGGGGATGCGGAGTTGCGTCTCGGTGGGGAAAAACGGTGTTTAAGATGTTGCGCACTGAGTAGCCTAGAAGATTAGCCTACATTGGTTAAATCAATGATATATCTATTTTTTAAATCCATGCGACTTTAAGACAGTAATAAATCACATCATTCTACACATGATTCGTTATTTGAAGGTCCATAATTCATCGAATATCATCTGCAAATGTGAAAGGAAGCGTAGGAGAGAGACTGACGCGTAAAGCTTGTCCGTCGCACTTATCCAGCTCGGTGCTGTCCCTTCCCATAAATGTCAACTAGCTGAGGGGGAAAACGGGGGATATTTAACCATTATACTACAGTTATAGAGGCACGGTATTATAAAAAATAATATCTATAGAAATACCAAGAACATGACCTTACCTAGCCAATGTATCCACAATACGCACATTGCGTTTGGACTTGTAACAGGAAGTTTTTTTTTTTTTTTTCCCCGACTAATTTACTGTTCTCTCACATTATTATGAATAATTAAAGGGAAACTATATTCAAAGTATTTAAGCTCGGATAATTAACAGTAATTTATAGAATGACTACATTTTGTTTATATTCAGGCTTTTCATTTATCCTCAGTTTTTATTCATAACGTTACATTTATTTGGGTGCATACATTCTAAGGCATAGCGTGTGAATGAATGTAATTTCCTTTTTTTTTGTCAAATTGATGGTTAAGTTCCGCTGCAATTAACCCTCCAAATGCTGAATAATTGGACAGTGGTGATCGCCCTCTCCTCTTAACAGTATTAAATGACCTGTCGGCTGAATGTGTGCTGTGTAAATGTGTATAAAGGAGACATTGAGAGTAACGATGCAGTAAATCAACGGTCCCTGGCTGTTAAAAAGCACCACAGGGTCCTCGTGTGATCTCTTGTCCCCAGCGCCAACAAAGTGACTCAATGAAAACTCTTAAAAACTGCCAATTTTCAGCCCTATGAATGCATTTGTTTAATTCCCGTGTTAATGCAATATTATGTAAACATTTAGGGTCCTATCATTATTTTAATTTCCTATTTGGTAACATTCTCTTGCTCTTTTTCCCAGGTTCGGTTTCAACTTGCTCGGTGTTCCCGCTCCCCCTCCTGATTTCCTTCACATCGGCTGGGTAACGAACCGCGAAGCTGCTGTCTACGTGGACTGGTGGGGTTAAAATCTTCCGTCCGCCTGCCAGCCTTGCCAGAAAATCTAAATCTAATCAGAGAGACAGAGACATGGCGACGAATGGTACAAGAGCCTCGGATGGACACGTTTTAACGGAGGTGAATGCGGAGCCTAACGACAAACCCAAAACCTTGGTCGTAAAAGTCCAGAAAAAGGAACTTCCCGAAAGAGAAAACTGGACTGGAAAATTTGACTTTCTCCTGTCTTGCGTCGGGTACGCAATTGGACTCGGAAATGTCTGGAGATTTCCTTATCTATGTGGGAAAAACGGAGGAGGTAATCAAGATGTTGGCACATTTCCGTGTTTTCAAAAACAGAAGGAGGCTAAAAACTTGACCCTTCAATCAGCAAATGTGTTCTGGGGCGCTCATTTAAATAATCTCAAGAGCTCTTTTTCTCTCCAGATTGTGCGTAATTATATCATTAATTTTAGGCGCAGTAGTGTGATACAAAAATATTGGCTGAATCTCTTTATCTCTTTGGATAATTTGAAATGTTCATGGTAATATCAATGCAATGGGTCACTTTTATTCACCATGATATTTTTGTTTGCTTACCTTTCACCTTCCATTCAGGGGCCTTCTTGATTCCCTACTTTTTGACGCTCATATTTGCTGGTATGCCCCTGTTTCTGCTCGAAACGTCCCTCGGTCAGTACACGTCGATTGGAGGGCTTGGGGTGTGGAAATTGGCTCCCATGTTCAAAGGTAAATCAAATCCCTACGTTTAGAGGTTCAGCTGAAATACATCCCAATATATAAGACAAGTAGCTCTCCTCATCCAATAGTATTTGTTTTGCTGGTTTTCGATAAATGCACAAAAAATATTTGCATTTCAGTGCATGTCTCCTCTCCCCATAGTATTACAGATCAAACCGTATATTTAATATAACTAGCTAAAGCTATTTTATATATATGTTTCCAATTATTCTGGGTGGCACACCATTTCATTTTATATTAACTGACAGTATATCCATTCCTAATTCTACACTTCCCTGCTGTCCTAGGTGTTGGTCTGGCCGCTGCAGTGCTTTCTTTCTGGCTAAACATCTACTATATTGTTATCATTGCCTGGGCCATTTACTATCTGTGGTCCTCCTTGACTACTGTGAGTATGATGGATATTAGTGCTTTTCTATGACAAAGCTAAGTAATAAAAATGAATAATTAATGTGAGGTTATTACATTTAATTTATTGGGGGTTTAAAAAGGAAAGCACATTTCCCTGATTAATGTCTTTAAGTAGCATGACTGTATTCTGAAAATAAATACTGTTTCTTTTATGCATAGTTAATTCAAAGATATCGAATTTGGCCATCAGTACCCCTTCAAAAAAATGTGTTGCATGACGCCTGGGTGAAAGAGAGGCAAAATGACAAGAGAGAGAGAGAAAAGCAATCTTTGTTATTCCAGGAGCTACCATGGCAATCATGTGGAAATTCTTGGAATACAGAGCAGTGTTACACCAATTACAGCATCCTGAACACTGCCAACCTCACCAGCGCCGTTCAGGAATTCTGGGAGTAAGAACATGTATTTTATTTAAATTTTAAAGAGTTTGGTTGTTTTTTGTCTGTGGTTAGAAAATAATGAATGGGGTTGTAGTTGACGAAAAATTATTTATAAATAAATTTTATTGATTGGTTTATTGATCGGTTGGTTGGTTGGTTGATTGATTGGTTCATCGGTTGATTTGTCCTATAGACGTAACATGCACCAGTTGACAGATGGTCTGGAGAAGCCTGGGGAGATCAGAGCGCCTCTAGCCATCACGCTGGCCATCGCCTGGGTCCTCGTTTATTTCTGTATCTGGAAAGGTGTCGCCTGGACCGGCAAGGTAAGAGACGTAACATGCACCAGTAGGGGCTAAACCTCACTGAGGAATCTTGACATTGGATTTTCGCAGCAATATTAGGATGTTGGGGGCGGAGGGGGGGGGTAATCCAGCATGTCCCCCTGGCTTATTTGCAAAAGTAAGAGGCATGGCTTTAAGATTCAAAATCCATCAAGAAACATTTGACAGGAAAAATGCCAGTTAATCCAACCCCGGGTCCTAACTATATTGATGACCTAAGGATGGCGTCGTAGTTCCATTGTCTTGTATTCTAACGAGTGTCTCCCTCCCTCCCTGTTTCAGGTGGTGTACTTCTCAGCAACGTACCCCTACTTCATGCTCTTCATCCTCTTCTGCCGCGGCATCACTCTCCCCGGAGCCATCGATGGAATCCTCTTCTATATCACGCCCAACTTTGAAAAGCTCAAGGAATCAGAGGTGGCTAGCCTTTTATCAGTGAACAGACACAGAGGGTGAATGGTAGCTGATTGCTGTATGTGATGCTGTGTGTTTTGAGTTGCAGTGTGTTTTGAGTTGCAGTGTGTTTTGAGTTGCAGTGTGTATTGACTTGCAGTGTGTTTTGAGTTGCAGTGTGTTTTGAGTTGCAGTGTGTTTTGAGTTGCAGTGTGTTTTGACTCTCTGTCCCTCTGTTCTTGTCAGGTGTGGTTGGACGCTGCCACTCAGATCTTCTTCTCCTATGGGCTGGGGCTGGGATCACTGATCGCTCTGGGAAGCTACAACCCCTTCAATAATAATGTTTACAGGTAGGTTAAAATCTACAACACCATTCAATCCAGCTCTCTACTATCAGTGAGACAGAGAGAGAGGGAGGGAGGGAGAGAGAGAGAGAGAGAGAGAGAGAGAGAGAGAGAGAGAGAGAGAGAGAGAGAGAGACTTTTGTGAGTGTAATGTTTAGTAATGTTTCCCTTGTTTATTTCCCTTATGTTTATTGTCTATTTCATTTACTTTGGCAATGTGAACATATGTTTACCATGCCAATAAAGCCCTTTTTAATTGAATTGAGAGGGTGGGAGATAGAGAGAGAGGGGTGGGGGAGGGGGGGGGGGAGAGAGAGGGTGGGAGAGAGGGGGGAGAGAGGGGGTGAGAGAGAGAGAGAGAGAGAGAGAGGGGGGTGAGAGAGAGGGGGGAGAGAGAGTGAGAGAGAGAGACAAAGAGAAAACACATCTCTCAGCTGTCACATCATCTCTGTCTCTCTCCATTTTCAATCCTGGCAACGAATGAACAAACACCCCATCTCTGAAATGAATGGGTCAATCCATTGACATTGCAGTAACACTCGCCTATAGAATGCAAAACACTCCCTCCCTCCCTCCCTCCCTCCCTCCCTCCCTCCCTCCCTCCCTCCCTCCCAATTCAAATGTGCTGTGGTTTGATAAGGTTTCCATATCAGTGTGACAACAGCCGTTCCAATCCATGCTTAGTCTTTCTGCCTGTCTCCCTGCAGAGATTCTGTCATTGTGTGCTGCATCAACTCGTTCACCAGCATGTTCGCTGGCTTGGTCATCTTCTCCATTGTGGGCTTCATGGCCAACGTGACTAAGAGACCTATAATAGAAGTAGCAGCCTCAGGTAACTATTGATATAGATCTTAACGGAACACTACAGGACTTAGCCTACTGAGCAAAAAATAAGAGCAAATCTTAGAACAGTAGCACTTACTGTAAAGCAATCGACTTTGAAACACTTTTCTATATGGGTATTTGAACAGGAATGGGATGTTTTGTGTTGCCAGATCCCGTCTCTAACTGTCTGTCTGTGTTGTGTTGCCAGATCCCGCCTCTAACTGTCAGTGTGTTGTGTTGTCAGATCCCGTCTCTAACTGTCTGTCTGTGTTGTGTTGCCAGATCCCGTCTCTAACTGTCTGTCTGTGTTGTGTTGCCAGATCCCGCCTCTAACTGTCAGTGTGTTGTGTTGTCAGATCCCGTCTCTAATTGTCTGTCTGTGTTGTGTTGTCAGATCCCGTCTCTAATTGTCTGTCTGTGTTGTGTTGTCAGATCCCGTCTCTAACTGTCTGTCTGTGTTGTGTTGTCAGATCCCATCTATAACTGCCTGTGTGTGTTGTGTTGTCAGATCCCGTCTCTAACTGTCTGTCTGTGTTGTGTTGTCAGATCCGGTCTATAACTGCCTGTGTGTGTTGTGTTGCAGGACCAGGCTTGGCGTTCTTGGCCTACCCCGAGGCAGTAACCCAGCTGCCGATCTCTCCTCTCTGGGCCATCCTCTTCTTCTCCATGCTACTGATGCTGGGAATCGACAGTCAGGTGAGGAAACAACAGCCATTTGGAGTTCATGTTTGTGTTGTGTTGTTGTGTTATTTTGTTGTTGTGTTGTTGTTGTATTGTAGTGTACTGTGGAGGTACAGTATTATCTAATGTGTTGTATAGTCGTGTGCCTTGGAAAGAGGGGCGGATCTAACATGTTGTATGTTCTGTGTAGTTCTGCACGGTGGAGGGGTTCATCACTGCGTTGGTGGATGAGTTCCCCAGGGCTCTGAGAGGAAGAAGAGAACTCTTCATCGCTGCCGTCTGCCTGGTGTCTTACATCATCGGCCTGTCCAACATCACACAGGTACAGTACACACACACACACACACACGCACGCACACACGCAGGCACGCACGCACGCACACACACACACACACACACACACACACACACACACACACACACACACACACACACACACACACACACACACACACACACACACACACACACACACACACACACACACACACACACACACACACCAGCCTCACAGGGGTACAGTAGCCTACATCCAATCCTCCACATTTCATAACCCTGTCTGTTATTCTGGCTGGGGGCCCTAAGGGGCTAAATACTTTTAATAACTTGGTGACAGAGCGAACACACAGTCCAGTCCAGTCCAGTCCAGTTCAGTCATGTCAAGTCCAGTCTAGTCCAGTCTAGTCCAGTTCAGTCATGTCCAGTCACATCCAGTCCAGTCCAGTCCAGTCCAGTCCAGTCATGTCAAGTCCAGTCTAGTCCAGTCTAGTCCAGTTCAGTCATGTCAAGTCCAGTCCAGTCCAGTCTAGTCCAGTCCAGTCCAGTCCAGTCCTGTCTAGTCCAGTCCATTTCAGTCATGTCCAGTCCAGTCCAGTCCAGTTCAGTCATGTCCAGTCATGTCCAGTCCAGTTCAGTCATGTCCAGTCCAGTCCAGTCCAGTCTAGTCCAGTTCAGTCATGTCCAGTCACGTCCAGTCCAGTTCAATCCAATCAAGTCCAGTTCACTCACGTTAGTCCAGTCCAGTAATGTCCATGCCCAGTCCAGTTCACTCACATCTAGTCCAGTCCAGTCACGTCCATGCCCAGTCCAGTTCAGTCACGTCCATGCCCAGTCCAGTTCAGTCACATCTAGTCCAGTTCAGTCACGTCCATGCCCAGTCCAGTTCAGTCACATCCATGCCTAGTCCAGTTCAGTCACATCTAGTCCAGTCCAGTCACGTCCATGCCCAGTCCAGTCACATCTAGTCCAGTTCAGTCACGTCCATGCCCAGTCCAGTTCAGTCACGTCCATGCCTAGTCCAGTTCAGTCACATCTAGTCCAGTCCAGTCACGTCCATGCCCAGTCCAGTCACATCTAGTCCAGTCCAGTCACGTCCATGCCCAGTCCAGTTCAGTCACATCCATGCCCAGTCCAGTTCAGTCACGTCCATGCCTAGTCCAGTTCAGTCACATCTAGTCCAGTCCAGTATTTCCAAAGACAAGTTGGCATATCAGAATTCAAATAGCCTAATTACACCAGAAAATGAAATAATACAAGTATGGGGAATAACAGTAGTGTTCTTGCTGAGATAAGTGCATGAATTACTCTATATATTAGCCCATTGTAGGGGATGGGAATTGTTCTAATTGTATTGAACTAGGCAAGACAGTTAAGAACAAATTCTTATTTACAATGACGGCCTACACCGGCCAAACCCGGACGACGCTGGGCCAATTGTGCGCCGCCCTATGGGACTCCCAATCACGGCCGGTTGTGATCCAGCCTGGAATCAAACCAGGGGGTCTGTAGTGACGCCTCAAGCAATGAGATGCAGTGCCTTAGACCGCTGAGCCACTCGAGAGCCTGAATTAGAATTAGACAGCTAATGACTATCAACTATTGTGAAAGACCAAATAAATGAAACAGATAAAATCTCCTGAAGACAAGATGACATAGCCTAAATCTGCCCCCGCCCTACACCCAACCCAAATTATATTTTACACATTTGGGTTCACAATCTGTTTGGGCAAAATAATGTTCATTGTTGCAGTGAGATGAATCACGTCACCCATAATCCCTGCTGAATCCCTTTCCTTGTTACAGCCTAACGAACCTAGAGCTAATGACCAAAGGAGGTGAATAATGTCCTATGGATCTGGACTAATGCTAACAGGCTAATGCTAGTGGTGGGTTAAATCACTAGTAGCCCTAGTAGCCTGTAGCCTGTAATAATATGCTGCCGTAAGGAAGCGTTCTGCGACAGGGAAAGTGTGCGGTGGTAGTGTGGTGGCAGAAAGATGACGGATCTCCTGGGTGAAGCTGCCGCGGTCATGTGATGTAGAACGGAAGGCGTGTATGATTTTCAAAATGATTTGGAGGCACAGCTGAAAAGTGAACTCGCTGAATATTACACCAGATTAATTAGGAAACGAAAGCAGTACTTTTCAATGAGAGATAAGAGGTGTGCCGTGTCAAGAGGTTGTGTCTCATGGCCAACTGCATCCTGACATTGCTTCAGCTGAAAACCAGATTTAAACCAGAAAACGACGTCACTGTGATGTCCCATGCCCGATATTGTCAGCTACGATTGGTCTCGATGGTGTATAGGGAGATAAGCGAAAAGTGCTCCGTCATGTTTCGTTCACCTGAGGTAAATGGGTTCTGTTGTATTGTGATGTAATGGCAGTGTAGTTAACTAGATCTAATTCTTTATATCCTACTGATACGTACTTACGTACACTATCTTCATCTACTCTGTCGGTCTGTTATGACTAGGAATTCTGGGTAGTCTTTATGACTGGTGACAATTAGATCATTAATATCGAACATTTAAGTCCCTTAACGTTCCGTGTTATCTCTCTTCAGTACAATATCATTTCTTTACAAGCTGTGTAGACATTCCTGTATCTGATCAGTTGATGTTATTTAGTCAGTCTACCACTTCATCCCCCTTTCCGAGGCCTTTCACAGGATCAAACCAGGGAAACGATGACGTCTTCTCAAGCTCCACATCCCACACTCTGAGGTCAATAACTCTCCTCCGAAACCTCTACTGATGTAGCGTGGCCACTGACAGGATCACTGAACGCTCCCAGTCACCCCTCCAAGTCCCCCTGCTTGTATGGAACACTACCAGTCACCCCTCCAAGTCCCCCTGAATGCTCCCAGTCACCCCCTCCAAGTCCCCCTGCTTGTATGGAACACTACCAGTCACCCCTCCAAGTCCCCCCTGCTTGTATGGAACACTACCAGTCACCCCTCCAAGTCCCCCTGAACGCTCCCAGTCACCCCTCCAAGTCCCCCTGCTTGTATGGAACACTACCAGTCACCACTCCAAGTCCCCCTGATTGTATGGAACACTACCAGTCACCCCTTCAAGTCCCCCTGCTTGTATGGAACACTACCAGTCACCCCTCCAAGTCCCCCTGCTTGTATGGAACACTACCAGTCACCCCTCCAAGTCCCCCTGAATGCTCCCAGTCACCCCTCCAAGTCCCCCTGCTTGTATGGAACACTACCAGTCACCCCTCCAAGTCCCCCTGCTTGTATGGAACACTACCAGTCACCCCTCCAAGTCCCCCTGAACGCTCCCAGTCACCCCTCCAAGTCCCCCTGCTTGTATGGAACACTACCAGTCACCACTCCAAGTCCCCCTGATTGTATGGAACACTACCAGTCACCCCTTCAAGTCCCCCTGCTTGTATGGAACACTACCAGTCACCCCTCCAAGTCCCCCTGCTTGTATGGAACACTACCAGTCACCCCTCCAAGTCCCCCTGCTTGTATGGAACACTACCAGTCACCCCTCCAAGTCCCCCTGCTTGTATGGAACACTACCAGTCACCCCTCCAAGTCCCCCTGCTTGTATGGAACACTACCAGTCACCCCTCCAAGTCCCCCTGCTTGTATGGAACACTACCAGTCACCCCTCCAAGTCCCCCTGCTTGTATGGAACACTACCAGTCACCCCTCCAAGTCCCCCTGAACGCTCCCAGTCAACCCTCCAAGTCCCCCTGCTTGTATGGAACACTACCAGTCACCCCTCCAAGTCCCCCTGCTTGTATGGATCACTACCAGTCACCCCTCCAAGTCCCCCTGCTTGTATGGAACACTACCAGTCACCCCTCCAAGTCCCCCTGCTTGTATGGAACACTACCAGTCACCCCTCCAAGTCCCCCTGCTTGTATTTAACACTACCAGTCACCACTCCAAGTCCCCCTGCTTGTATGGAACACTACCAGTCACCCCTCCAAGTCCCCCTGCTTGTATGGAACACTACCAATCACCCCTCCAAGTCCCCCTGCTTGTATGGAACACTACCAGTCACCCCTCCAAGTCCCCCTGAACGCTCCCAGTCACTCCTCCAAGTCCCCCTGCTTGTATGGAACGCTCCCAGTCACCCCTCCAAGTCCCCCTGCTTGTATGGAACGCTACCAGTCACCCCTCCAAGTCCCCCTGCTTGTATGGAACACTACCAGTCACCCCTCCAAGTCCCCCTGCTTGTATGGAACACTACCAGTCACCCCTCCAAGTCCCCCTGCTTGTATGGAACACTACCAGTCACCCCTCCAAGTCCCCCTGCTTGTATGGAACGCTACCAGTCACCCCTCCAAGTCCCCCTGCTTGTATGGAACACTACCAGTCACCCCTCCAAGTCCCCCTGCTTGTATGGAACACTACCAGTCACCCCTCCAAGTCCCCCTGCTTGTATGGAACACTACCCACCACTCTCTACCCCTACTGCTGCACAGCACTATCACATCCGTCACTGGAGATTCATGTCTGTATCCCTCTTGGATTGAAAACAGTCGGCCTGATCGGTTGCTCAGCTCAGCTCTGCAGTACCAGTCTAGCGCTGCAGCTCCCTCCACCCTTCACTAGCCCTGAAACTCCCAGGGAGACAGGCAGGCAGCTAGGGTCAACCATCCCCCCCACCACTACCGGTGCTCTTACCCCTCACGTTATTCCACGTCACCAGTTTAATAGGCTACATCACATCTCACTCGTTCTATCCTCTACCCCCCCCCCCATCACTCCCCGTCTTGCTGGTCTCGTTTGGCCTCTCTGTATCCAACACTCTCTCTCTGTCCCCCTCCTCGTCCAACAGGGTGGTCTATATGTGTTCAAGCTGTTTGACTACTACTCTGCCAGTGGCATGTGCCTGCTCTTCCTGGTCTTCTTCGAGTGCGTCTCCATATCCTGGTTCTACGGTGAGTCGGGGACATCACTTCCTCTCTGTGTGAGTCAGTTACCTCACTTCCTGTTAGAACTACGGTGACATCACTAACCTGACATTGATGACCTGATGTCTTCAGGCTGATGTGCAAAGATGTTGAGGCCTGTTCAATTCAATAGCCTTCGTGCAAAAAATATTTGGGCCTGCTCAATGTAATAGTCTTTTGGGTAAAATGTTTGGGTGTTGGGCTGCTGATACCAAATTCCATATCTGCTTCCAATGAGTGCAGGTACTTGTCTTCCATCACAGGACCTTTGACCTACAATGTCCTGTCTTGTCTCTTTAAGGAATACCTGGGATAGGATAAAGTAATCCTTCTACCCCCCTTACCATTGTAAAGTGGTTATCCCACTGGCTATAAGGTGAATGCACCAATTTGTAAGTCGCTCTGGATAAGAGCGTCTGCTAAATGATGTAAATGTAAATGTAAAATGTATATGTTGCAGGTGCTGATAAGTTCCTTGCCAACATTGAGGAGATGATTGGCTTTAGGCCCTGCCTGTGGTGGAAACTGTGTTGGGTCGTCTTCACTCCTCTCATCGTGGCTGTGAGTACTCTCTCTTCCTCTCTCCCCCCCTCTCCTGTGAGTACTCTCTCTTCCTCTCTCCCCCCCTCTCCTGTGAGTACTCTCTCTTCCTCTCTCCCCCCCTCTCCTGTGAGTACTCTCTCTTCCTCTCTCCCCCCCCCTCTCCTGTGAGTACTCTCTCTTCCTCTCTCTCCCCCTCTCCTGTGAGTACTCTCTCTTCCTCTCTCCCCCCTCTCCTGTGAGTACTCTCTCTTCCTCTCTCCCCCCTCTCCTGTGAGTACTCTCTCTTCCTCTCCCCCCTCTCCTGTGAGTACTCTCTCTTCCTCTCCCCCTCCCCTCTCCTGTGAGTACTCTCTCTTCCTCTCTCCCCCTCTCCTGTGAGTCCTCTCTCCCCCCTCCTGTGAGTACTCTCTCTTCCCCCCCCCCTCTCATGTGAGTACTCTCTCTTCCTCTCTCCCCTCCTCTCCTGTGAGTACTCTCTCTTCCTCTCTCCCCTCCTCTCCTGTGAGTACTCTCTCTTCCTCTCCCCCTCCCCTCTCCTGTGAGTACTCTCTCTTCCTCTCCCCCCTCCCCTCTCCTGTGAGTACTCTCTCTTCCTCTCCCCCCTCCCCTCTCCTGTGAGTACTCTCTCTTCCTCTCTCCCCTCCTCTCCTGTGAGTACTCTCTCTTCCTCTCTCCCCCCTCTCCTGTGAGTACTCTCTCTTCCTCTCTCCCCCCCTCTCCTGTGAGTACTCTCTCTTCCTCTCTCCCCCCCTCTCCTGTGAGTACTCTCTCTTCCTCTCTCCCCCTCTCTCCTGTGAGTACTCTCTCTTCTCTTCCTCTCCCCCCCTCTCCTGTGAGTACTCTCTCTTCCTCTCTCCCTGAGCCTCTCTCTGAGGCTTATTTCAATGGTGGTCCATTGTGTTGTGACCAGGTTGTTCTTCTGTGTTCCAGGGAGTGTTCCTGTTCAGTGCTGTCCAGATGGTCCCTCTCACCATGAACAACTATGTGTTCCCCGCCTGGGGCCAGGGAGTGGGCTGGTGCATGGCCTTGTCCTCCATGCTCCTGATACCTGGATACATGGTCTACATGTTCCTCAACCTCAAGGGGGATTACAAAGAGGTAACGCATCACCTTCTGTCTTCCTCAATCACAGTGCCTTCAGAAAGTATTCACATCGCTTGACTTTTTCCACATTATGCTGTGTTACAAGGTTGGATTAAAATGGATTTTATTGTCAATTTTTTTGGTCAACGATCTACACAAAATACTCTGTAATGTCAAAGTGGAAGAAACATTTATGAAAAATAGAACACAAATATATCTTGATTACATAAGTATTCACACCCCTGAGTCAATACATGTTAGAATCACCTTTGGCAGTGATGCAGCTGTGAGTCTTTCTGGGTAAGTCTCTAAGAGCCTTGCACTCCTCGATTGTACAATATTTGCACATTATTCAAGCTCTGTCAAGTTGGTTGTTGATCATTGCTAGACAGCCATTTTCATGTCTTGCCATAGATTTTCAAGCGGGCTAATAACTACGACACTCGGGAACATTCAATGTCATCTTGGAAAGCAACATTTGTCCTTGTGTTTTAGGTTATTGTCCAGCTGAAAGGTGAATTTGTCTCCCAGTGTCTGTTGGTGAGCAGACTGAACCAGGTTTTCCTCTAGTATTTTTCCTCTGCTTAGCTCTAATTCAGTTTATTCTAATAAACTCCCTTGCCGATGACAAGCATACCCATAACATGATGCAGTCAGTAATTTGTTGGATTTGCCCCAAACATTTCTTTGCAACATGTTTTGCAGCAGTACTTTAGTGCCTTATTGCAAACAGGATGCATGTTTTGGAATATTTGTATTCTGTACAGGCTTCCTTCTTTTCACTCTGTCGTTTAGGTTAGTATTGTGGAGTAACTACAATGTTGTTGATCCATCCTCAGTTTTCTCCTATCACAGCCATTAAACTCTGTACTTGTATGAAAGTCACTATTGGCCTCATGGTGAAATCCCTGAGAGGTTTCCTTCCTCTCAGGCAATTGAGTTAGAAAGGACGCCTTTATTTACATTTACATTTTAGTCATTTAGCAGACGCTCTTATCCAGAGCGACTTACAGGAGCAATTAGGGTTAAGTGCCTTGCTCAAGGGCACATCGACAGATATTTCACCTAGTCGGCTCGGGGATTAGAACCAGCGACCTTTCAGTTACTGGCACAACACTCTAAACCACTAAGCTACCTGCCGCCCTGGCATTCTTATCTTTGTAGTGACTGGGTATACAGTGGCTTGCGAAAGTATTCACCCCCCTTGGCATTTTTCCTATTTTGTTGCCTTACAACCTGGAATTAAAATGCATTGTTGGGGGGTTTGTATCATTTGATTTACACAACATACCTACCACTTTGAAGATGCAAAATATGTTTTATTGTGAAACAAACAAGAAATAAGACAAAAAAAAACAGAAAACTTGAGCGTGCATAGCTATTCACCCCCCCCCCACAAAGTCAATACTTTGTAGAGCCACCTTTTGCAGCAATTACAGCTGCAAGTCTCTTAGGGTATGTCTCTATAAGCTTGGCAAATCTATCCACTGGGATTTTTGCCCATTCTTCAAGGCAAAACTGCTCCAGCTCCTTCAAGTTGGATGGGTTCCGCTGGTGTACAGCAATATTTAAGTCATACCACAGATTCTCAATTGGATTGAGGTCTGGGTTTTGACTAGGCCATTCCAAGACATTTAAATGTTTCCCCTTAAACCACTCAAGTGTTGCTTTAGCAGTGTGCTTAGGGTCATTGTCCTGCTGGAAGGTGAACCTCCGTCCCAGTCTCAAATCTCTGGAAGACTGAAACAGGTTTCCCTCAAGAATTTCCCTGTATTTAGCGCCATCCATCATTCCTTCAATTCTGACCAGTTTCCCAGTCCCTGCCGATGAAAAACATCCCCACAGCATGATGCTGCCACCACCTTGCTTCACTGTGGAGATGGTGTTCTCGGGGTGATGAGAGGTGTTGGGTTTGCGCCAGACATAGCGTTTACCTTGATGGCCAAAAAGCTACATTTTAGTCTCATCTGACCAGAGTACCTTCTTCCATTTGTTTGGGGAGTCTCCCACATGGCTTTTGATGAACACCAAACGTGTTTGCTTATTTTTTTCTTTAGGCAATGGCTTTGTCTGGCCACTCTTCCGTAAAGCCCAGCTCTGTGGAGTGTACGGCTTAAAGTGGTCCTATGGACAGATACTCCAATCTCCACTGTGGAGCTTTGCAGCTCCTTCAGGGTTATCTTTGGTCTCTTTGTTGCCTCTCTGATTAATGCCCTCCTTGCCTGGTCCGTGAGTTTTGGTGGGCAGCCCTCTCTTGGCAGGTTTGTTGTGGTGCCAAATTCTTTCAATTTCTTAATAATGCATTTAATGGTGCGGTGTGGGATGTTCAAAGTTTCAGATATTTTTTTATAACCCAACCCTGGTCTGTACTTCTCCACAACTTTGTCCCTGACCTGTTTGGAGAGCTCCTTGGTCTTCATGGTGCAGCTTGCTTGGTGGTGCCCCTTGCTTAGTGGTGTTGCAGACTCTGGGGCCTTTCAGAACAGGTGCATATATATATATACTGAGATCATGTGACAGATCATGTGACACTTAGATTGAGCACAGGTGGACTTTATTTAACTAATTATGTGACTTCTGAAGGTAATTGGTTGCACCAGATCTTATTTAGGGGCTTCATAGCAAAGGGGGTGAATACATATGCATGCATCACTTTTCCATTATTTATTTTTTTAGAATTCTTTGAAATAAGTTATTTTTTTCATTTCACTTCACCAATTTGGACTATTTTGTGTATGTCCATTACATGAAATCCAAATAAAAATCCATTTAAATTACAGGTTGTAATGCAACAAAAGGAAAAACGCCAAGGGGGATGAATATTTTTGCAAGGCAATATATTGATACACCATCCAGTGTAATTAATAACTTCACCATGCTCAAAGGGATATTCAATGTCTGCTTTTTTTTATTTTTACCCATCTACCAATACATTTACATTACATTTACGTCATTTAGCAGACGCTCTTATCCAGAGCGACTTACAAATTGGTGCATTCACCTTATAGCCATTGGCATAACCACTTTACAATATTTGTATTTATTTTTATTTTTATTTTTTATATAATTTTTTTTTTTGGGGGGGGTAGAAGGATTACTTTATCCTATCCCAGGTATTCCTTAAATAGGTGCCCTTCTTTGCGAAACATTGGAAAACGTCCATGGTCTTTGTGGTTGAATCTGTGTTTGAAATTCACTGCTCGACTGAGGGACCTCACAGATAACTGTATGTGTGGGGTACAGAGATGAGGTAGTCATTCAAAAAGCATGTTAAACACTATTATTGCACACAGAGTGAGTCCATGCAATTTATTATGTGACTTTTTAAACACATTTTTACTCCTGAATACTTTATTGACTCAAGACATTTCAGCTTTTCATATTTTATTAATTTGTAAATATGTCTAAAAACATAATTCCACTTTGAAATTATAGGGTATTGTGTGTAAACCAGTGACACAAAATCTACATGTAACACAACAAAATGTGTTAAAAGTCAAGGGGTGTGAATACTTTCTGAAGGACTGCATATGCACATGCCTTTTATCCAAAGTGACTTACAGTCATGCGTGCCTACATTTTTTACGTAAGGGTGGTCCCAGGAATCTAACCGACTATCCTGGCATTGCAAGAGCTCTCCTCACATACTATCTATTCAGAGTCGACCTCAAAAGGCGACCATTTTATGTCCACTAAAACAGCACAGCAACTCGCCACTCCCAACTCTTCCCAAGATAACCATAGCATGTGTCTCAGAAAGAGATCGGTCCGGAAAGGCCTGCAGCAGAGAGTTTGTCACAGGCCGTGGGGTTTTGTACAATTTTAAATAGATGGGATGGCACTTAATCCAAAATTAGTTTGGAATATTGCTCTTGGCGATTACTGTTTTTATCTTAATCCGCATAAATAATCGTTGTTTCTCACAGAATAAATGTTTGAGGACAGCAAATGTCGCCGATAATGTATTATGTTGCAAGACATTAGACTTAGACAGACATAGACAGACATAGACATGCACAGAGACAGAGACAGAGACAGAGACAGAGACAGAGACAGAGACAGAGACAGAGACAGAGACAGAGACAAAGAGAGAAACAAAGAGAGAGACAAAGAGAGAGACAAAGAGAGAGACAAAGAGAGAGAGAGAGAGAGAGAGAGAGAGAGAGAGCTCATTTGAAAAAATTCTCTGTGACAACAGAGTGATCAAATTAAGACGTGTACGTACACATACACATAGACTTAGACGTTCAGTGGAGAAGGTCATAGAAAGGAGTGTGAGGCTGGTCGGTCCCGTGATGCTACATCCGTTGAGCTGCAGCTTGCAGTGAAAAGGACCAGTAATTGCTGGTTCTGGTGTTGTCAAGGATGGAGCGCTGCGGTCGTCACTGGCAACGAGATGAGCAGCTGTCCGCCCCTTTGTGTCAGTCGGTGCAGTCTTGATTGCCTAAATTGCAGCAATCAGTTTCTTGATTAGTGTGTGCCAAGCAGCAGACGGAAGGATTGATCTTACAGACACTGAGCCCGCTAGCTATCTAGTGCATGATACAATGCATAGCCAGCAATGTGAAAGCATAAAGATGTCAGCAGCCCTGATGATTTTTGTAACATATAATTTCCTTACGCCGTCTGCAGATAGCATGGCAATGTTGTAACTTACAGCCTAAAGATGTCAGCACAGCGGTCTGACGTATTTTGAATGTATCGTTCTCTTGCACAATGCAGCGTCTGCGGATAATGATTCAACCTCCGATGATGGTGAAAGGAGAACGCCAGGAGAACGGCCCTGAGCAGACACCGGCAGCAGCCGCTGAAGAGGCTTACATCTAAACCCTGTTCTGTTCATCCCGTCTCCGAGGCCAACTCTCTGCTGAAAACAACGTAATCAAGGTGAAGCGCAACCAAGGGATGCACCCCAAATGGCATCCTATTCTATATATATAGTGCACTACTTTAGACCAGGACTACTACCTATATAGGCCCTGGTAAAAAGTAGTGCACTACATAGGAAATAGGGTGCCATTTGAGACGCAGGGAAGAACTTCCATGTCTGATATCTAATCACCTACCTCCAGGGGAAACATGTGACCAACCTGATTACAATTTACTTTTCTTTTTTTTTGTTTATATTTTATTTTATTTTTGTTTGTTTGTCAAAAGAAAAACAAGAAAGACAAACTACCCAGCTGTTATTGTGATAGTTTGTATTTCATATGCAAAAATGTTAGTCTTTCTCAGATTGTTAGCTAGCAAATTACCATAATTTGAATTACAATTTACATTTGGAGGCCCAATGTAATTCAACACTACCGTGCTAATTTAAGATATTAACTTCATTAATGTATTTTTAAAAATGTTATTGTAAACAGAGTCGTCCGTAGCCAGGGTCTGATTTGTAGTGAGTCCGGACAGAGAAGGGGGTGCGGGGCGGGGGGCTATCAAGAATGACTTCAGCCATTATCACATTGGTTGCTGTAGCTTCATTCACCTCAGTGGATCTACAAACACATAGCCTGTTAGCTATACAATTAGCCACTACACATTAACTCACATTAACTCAGCACCGGGATTAAAAAATATAATTGAATACGTACAGAGGTATCTGATAGCAAAGAAAAAATATGTATTAACAAAAGGACAACAAATAAGTTTGCTTTACATAATTTTTTTTTGTTTGTGCAGTTTTACAGCTAATTATTTAACTGCAATTCTACACATGCCATGCAGTGGGGAGACATTTTTGTGGTTTTAAAGCTAATTTCCTGCAATTCTACACATTTTGCCATGACTTATGCCATGTTAATATCATGTCTGAGTGAGAGAGACTAACCTGGGCACGTGCCCTGCGTGCCGGGTCGGTATTCAGCCAAGATCACGCCATGTTAATATTATATCTGAGTGAGAGAGACTAACCTGGGCACGTGCCCTGCGTGCCGGGTCGGTATTCAGCCAAGATCACGCCATGTTAATATTATGTCTGAGTGAGAGTGACTAACCTGGGCACGTGCCCTGCGTGCCGGGTCGGTATTCAGTCTAGATAGCTGGTTAGACCAACTAGACTAATTTACCAATCTAAAGATGTTTAACTGAAATGGGCTAATTGAGTGACTGTCACTAGGTAGGTTTCCATCCAATTGGCGACAGATTTTCATGCGAATATTCTAAAATCCACATACAGAAAATATGTGCATTTACCCACCAGTGGTGTGTTTCCACCAAACGGACTTGCTGCGGATAAAAATTTAGTGCGTGAAGGAATAGTGCACACAAAATGTACTTTTTCGCTCAAGTTTTCATGTACCCGAATAAAAACCTAAAGTTCAGTGTTTCCATTGCATTTTCAACTCTGTCGATAACTCTACCATTTCTCACATAATACGTTTTACAGACACAAAAACATCCCACCGCGTCGAACAAAGAAATGATCTGTCGGCATTTATTTAATTGTACCGAAACTTCCTGTTTCCATAACACCTGTCATAATTTTTTTTTTTACATGGTAAGACTTTACTCGCATAAAATCCATGGATGGAAATGTGGTTAGTGACATATAACAAGAGGAAAACCGCTGATGCACAACCAGGTTTCGAAATTGCACCTTGTGTATTCTACTATTCTAACTCACAACAGTACGTTGAGACCCCAACTAGAGTTTAAAAAAATGAACAAAATAAACAAATAAAAATCAAATTCGAAATAATTATTGAGGTCCGGACCTCGGTGTCCTCATATGGCCCTGATTGTAAAAAGGAAATATATAAATAATAATCCATATGAAAGAAATACAGAAAAACAAATGCAATGTGTTAAGCAGGCAAATGAATGCAATATGAAAATTGCATAGTGGAATTGAATATTGACCATCTATAAGCAATGACCATTATGGGAAAGTGCAACCGGCAAGGCCAAATGTCCATATCTATGTATAATATTATCACTCCTGTCCCTGCAGTTCACCAATATTTTATTCTTACTTATTTTCCAGGGCAACGTTTAAAAAGCACAAGGCCAGTATGGATCTCAAACCATCTGGCATGACATGACTGAAGTACCTGTTACAAAACGCAGATTACCGTTAGTACGACAGACTGTTACAATTGTCTCTTTGTTTTCTAAAGAACAATAACTTTGTATGTGTCTGAAACTTGTTTTTAGAATCCTTTGTAGGATGTTTTCTATGTAAGAGTGAGACGGACCAAAATCACACGCATGTGAAAAGGGATTAGCACAAACACAAACGACATGTGACACGCCTAGATTACTCAAACCGAAATGAGACGCATCCCTCCCATCCCGTCACTGCAGAGAACAGGGTACAATAAGCATTATTATCACAGAAGTAGCATTTGAGCAGTGATTGCCTGACAACTCCCATATGTACTGTATACTGCAATCCTGTTTACCACATTTAGTGTCCCACTCCTCAGGAAGAGCCTTGAAAATGACCAAATTATCTGCTGAAACTACCACGATGAGAGCTGTGAACGAAGGCTTTCCTTCCTTCCACTGGTCAGTCAGTTAGTCAGTCATTCTAGTCGAAGCCAGAGCCATGTATTTAGAGAGATTAGGTTTTTGCATGATGATGCATTTACAAGCCACTACAGCATTCTATGGCAGCCATGTTAGCTCCCCATTAACATGACACTACAACATTCTATGGCAGCCATGTTAGGTCCCCATTAACATTACACTACAACATTCTATGGCAGCCATGTTAGGTCCCCATTAAAACATTACACTACAACATTCTATGGCAGCGATGTTAGGTCCCCATTAACATGACACTACAACATTCTATGGCAGCCATGTTAGGTCCCCATTAACATTACACTACAGCATTCTATGGCAGCCATGTTAGGTCCCCATTAACATTACACTACAGCATTCTATGGCAGCCATGTTAGCTCCCCATTAACATTACACTACAACATTCTATGGCAGCCATGTTAGCTCCCCATTAACATTACACTACAACATTCTATGGCAGCCATGTTAGGTCCCCATTAACATGACACTACAACATTCTATGGCAGCCATGTTAGCTCCCCATTAACATTACACTACAACATTCTATGGCAGCCATGTTAGCCCCCCATTAACATTACACTACAACATTCTATGGCAGCCATGTTAGCTTCTCCATTAACATTACACTACAACATTCTATGGCAGCCATGTTAGCTCCCCATTAACATTACACTACAACATTCTATGGCAGCCATGTTAGCCCCCCATTAACATTACACTACAACATTCTATGGCAGCCATGTTAGCTTCTCCATTAACATTACACTACAACATTCTATGGCAGCCATGTTAGCTTCCCTATTAACATTACATGGGGAATATTTAAATAATGCTATCTAACAGAATATCTAGAATTAGAACAATGTTGACAATTCTAAAAATTGGCCCAACTCTTTAAATCTATGGCTCTGGTAACAGCCTAGTCTGTTGTTATGACTGTGAAGGTTTCCAATGTCAGGATCTGAGAGAGAAACCTTATAGATGGACCACAGCCTAACCTGGCCAGAAACCAATAACAGGCCAATATTATTACTGAAAATAGACCTTGTTTTTTAATTGAAAGACGAAACATATGAATTATCAAGTTGTTTGGCAATATATATATATATATATATATATATATATATATATATATATATATATAGGAATATATGAATATATACAGTATATATAAATATATTTAGTCCGATTATATATTAATTCCACAAATTATCAAAGTTGTATTTCTATAAGTATAAAGCTAGTTTGCTTCCATGGCAGCTACAAGTGACAGGGATCTGGTTTAAATTAGTCATTTTATTCTCGGCAAAGATTATATAACTAAAATGTGCAATGAATAAGGGTTCTATGAATTTGTATAAAGTTACCATACTGCAGTTTTCTGTCTTAAATGATGTTGTAAAACTCTACTGTGTAATACATGTAACTGTGAATGTCCGCATGACCTGATCTTCATGTCTAAATGTTGAAAAATCAATTTTTCTGCAATAATACGATTATCTCAGAAACTAAAGCCCATACAGTCTCTTTCTGAAATGTAAACATAATAAATTACAATAATGATAATAGAATAATAATGAAATAAAATATATACACACTATCTAGTCAAAGAATCTTGTTTTGTATATTTCTAACTGTTTCATGGGCCTAATGTAAAATATTCTATAATGTAAAATATATAATAAATGTCTTTAGATGGTGTTAAATGAAAAAGCATGATTGTCGTATATATGTTATCTGCAGAAGTAAATAAAGAACTATAGATTATAACGTTTTGCTTTTCATCATGTCTATAGTTGGGGGGAAAAATATTGTCTTTTCGTTTTTTAGATTAACGATTTTAGTAAATGATCTAAATCACATTTAAAATTGTATTAGATATTGTATTACAGAGGTTGAGTGGATATCATTTTATACACCAGTAACATTATTTTTGACATGACACTGAGACTCGTGGACAGTGTAGTAGATCCATTGCAGAATAAATGGACAATGGGATTCTTCTACAGCGTGAGTTTGATGGAATCCTTTGATGCATATTATACATGTGATTCATAGTGGTAGTATCTTTCCTTTGAATAATGAAGTTGTTCTTAATCATTAAATCATTTTAAGGGATCACTACATTTACCAGGGGACATGGACAGATATTGTAAAGACTTGCTTTAACGTCTGATTTAAAAAAAAGAAACTTAAACTTAGTGAGAGAGAAAGATAAAAATGTCATAATGATCTGGTGCACGGAAACGTCACGTTACAGGAAATCTTGTTTGCACCATTGCATGACTCTCGGTCACTAGAATGCACACATCTCAAATGCTAATGACTTCATGTCACATATTAACGCATTACCAGTCTCTAATCTCTCTGTGCTGTGAAGGGAGTGAGAGTGCATTGAAATGAGGCTCTGATTGACTCCAAGACATGCAGAGCAGTGGTGGTGGGTAACGCAAGCAGAGAGAGAGACATCCTCTCCTCTCAGGATCCATCAGGAGGCAGAGAGAGATCCTCTCAGGATCCATCAGGAGGCAGAGAGAGATCCTCTCAGGATCCATCGGGAGGCAGAGAGAGATCCTCTCAGGATCCATCAGGAGGCAGAGAGAGATCCTCTCAGGATCCATCAGGAGGCAGAGAGAGATCCTCTCAGGATCCATCAGGAGGCAGAGAGAGATCCTCTCAGGATCCATCAGGAGGCAGAGAGAGATCCTCTCAGGATCCATCAGGAGGCAGAGAGAGATCCTATCAGGATCCATTAGGAGGCAGAGAGAGATCCTCTCAGGATCCATCAGGAGGCAGAGAGAGATCCTCTCCTCTCAAGATCCATCAGGAGGCAGAGAGAGAGATCCTCTCAGGATCCATCAGGAGGCAGAGAGAGATCCTCTCAGGATCCATCAGGAGGCAGAGAGAGATCCTCTCAGGATCCATCGGGAGGCAGAGAGAGATCCTATCAGGATCCGTCAGCATAGTGACAGTGACAGATTCAGTCTAACAGAGGTAGTCTGCTCCAGGCTACGGGGCTAGCGAGCGAGCACACTGTGCAGTTGTACATCTTTTTCCCTGCTAGCTTTCCTCTGCTCTGCTCTCCTCTCGGCCATGGCTTCCTGGCACAACACACTCTCTCTCTGCATAACAATAACACTGGAGGACGTGTATAGACTAACACAGCACCCCCATCTCTTATGTCCTCGCTCCTCTCTGACAGCATATGGGCTGATTTATTTATAGACGGTTAGAGAGGCTGATTGTTCTAAGTTAGGAGGAAACAGGGTTCTCCGGTTTGTATGGGTGTATGTGTGCCATCCGTCTGAACAATTTAATATGTATCCCTCAGTGTTCGGTTAGTGTTCTTGTCTCTAGGGCATGATGTTGCAAGGCAGGCGAATCAAACCTTTTCTTGTGCTTCGTCAGTGATGCCAGGTGTGGAGTACAGCCTCCACTGGTAACTCCTGGTACAGACTGACCCTGGTACAGACTACCCTGGTAGAGACCAACCCTGGTACAGACTCTGACCTTGGTACAGACTATTCCTGCTACACACTGACCCGGTACAGACTGACCCTAGTACAGACTGACTGTGGTACAGACTGACCCTAGTACAGACTGACCCTAGTACAGACTGACTGTGGTACAGACTGACCCTAGTACAGACTGACCCTGCTACAGACTGACCCTAGTACAGACTGACCCTGGTACAGAATGACCCTAGTACAGACTGACCCTAGTACAGACTGACTGTGGTACAGACTGACCCTAGTACAGACTGACCCTGCTACAGACTGACCCTAGTACAGACTGACCCTGGTAAAGACTGACCCTGGTAAAGACTGACCCTAGTACAGACTGACCCTGCTACAGACTGACCCAGTACAGACTGACCCTGGTACAGACTGACCTTGGTACAGACTGACCCTAGTACAGACTGACCCTGCTACAGACTGACCCGGTACAGACTGACCCTGGTAAAGACTGACCCTGGTACAGACTGACCCTAGTACAGACTGACCCTGCTACAGACTGACCCGGTACAGACTGACCCTGGTAAAGACTGACCCTGGTACAGACTGACCCTGGTAAAGACTGACCCTGGTACAGACTGACCCTAGTACAGACTGACCCTGCTACAGACTGACCCTGGTACAGACTGACCCTGGTACAGACTGACCCTGGTACAGACTGACCCTGGTACAGACTGACCCTGGTACAGACTGACCCTGGTACAGATTCTGAACTTGTTACACTACAGACCCTGCTCTAGTGGCTGATAGCCTATCTGCTCCCTCCAGACAGACTGACAGGCTGAAAGACTGGCAGGCAAATGGCCTTATCAACGATTGACACAGGCTGGGATTAGGGTTTTGTTGTTTCACAGAGCATTGTAATGAACAGATTTAATTGCCTAAACACACACTCTGAAGAGCAGCCAGCAAGACCAAAACACACACTCTGCTTGCAGGGATATGGCTATTACTACAGCACACAGTTTAAAAAATGTTGTGGATATATAATTCATATATAATTCATTTATGATTCACATCAACCATTTCCAGTTCTTCATCCTCGTCTCTTAACTCCTTTGTTACAGGTACATGATTTATTTGATCTGTGATTTCCTCTTAACCCACTCCCAGATAATCAGTTAATTCTTAACCCACTCCCAGATAATCAGTTAATTCTTAACCCACTCCCAGATAATCAGTTACTCTTAACCCACTCCCAGATAATCAGTTAACTCTTAACCCACTCCCAGATAATCAGTTACTCTTAACCCACTCCCAGATAATCAGTTAACTCTTAACCCACTCCCAGATAATCAGTTAATTCTTAACCCACTCCCAGATAATCAGTTACTCTTAACCCACTCCCAGATAATCAGTTACTCTTAACCCACTCCCAGATAATCAGTTAACTCTTAACCAACTCCCAGATAATCAGTTACTCTTAACCCACTCCCAGATAATCAGTTACTCTTAACCCACTCCCAGATAATCAGTTAACTCTTAACCCACTCCCAGATAATCAGTTAATTCTTAACCCACTCCCAGATAATCAGTTAACTCTTAACCCACTCCCAGATAATCGGTTAACTCTTAACCCACTCCCAGATAATCACTGTCACGCCCTGGCTCTGGGACTCTGTTATGTTGAGCCAGGGTGGGTTGGTTCTATGTGTTTTGTGTGCTAGGTTGTTTATCTAGTTCATTTGTTTCTATGTTGGCCGGTGTGGTTCTCAATCAGAGGCAACGTGAATCAGCTGTTGCTTGTTGTCTCTGATTGGGAACCATACTTAGGTAGCCTGTTTTGCCACAGTGTTTGTGGGATCCTGTTCCGTGTTTGGTTAGTGTCTATTGCCAAGGACGTCACGTATCGTTTTGTTGTTTTGTTCGTGTGATCATTAAAAATAAAAGTATGTTCGCATTCCACGCTGCGCCTTGGTCCTCTGTGTTCGACGATCGTGACAATCAGTTAATTCTTAACCCACTCCCAAATAATCAGTTAACTCTTAACCCACTCCCAGATAATCAGTTAATGCTTAACCCACTCCCAGATAATCAGTTAACTCTTAACCCACTCCCAGATAATCAGTTAACTCTTAACCCACTCCCAGATAATCAGTTAATTCTTAACCCACTCCCAGATAATCAGTTAATTCTTAACCCACTTCCAGATAATCAGTCAACTCTTAACCCACTCCTAGATAATCGGTTAACTCTTAACCCACTCCCAGATAATCGGTTAACTCTTAACCCACTCAAAATTAATCGGTTAACCTTTAACGCACACTCCCAGATAATCAGTTAACTCTTAACCCACTCCCAGATAACCAGTTAACTCTTAACCCACTCCTAGATAATCGGTTAACTCTTAACCCACTCCCAGATAATCAGTTAATTCTTAACCCACTCCCAGATAATCAGTTAATTCTTAACCCACTTCCAGATAATCAGTCAACTCTTAACCCACTCCCAGATAACCAGTTAACTCTTAAACCGCTCCCAGATAACCGGTTAAAGGCAGACTACCTACCTACCGACCCACCCACCCACTGACTGACGGACCCACCCACTGACCTACCAACCGACCGACCAACCAATAACGGTAACCGTAAGTCACTGATAACGTTCTGCAGGCTACGTTTCACTGATAACGGTATGCTGGCTACGTTTCACTGATAACGGTATGCTGGCTATGTTTCACTGATAACCGTCTGCAGGCTACATTTCACTGATAACCGTCTGCAGGCTACGTTTCACTGATAACGGTCTGCTGGCTACGTTTCACTGATAACGGTCTGCTGGCTACGTTTCACTGATAACGGTCTGCTGGCTACGTTTCACTGATAACGGTCTGCAGGTAATGTTTCACAGGGATTCAACATGATTAATGGTCCGCAGGCTATGTTTCACAGGGATTCAACATGATTAACGGTCCGCAGGCTATGTTTCACAGGGATTCAACATGATTAACGGTCCGCAGGCTATGTTTCACAGGGATTCAACATGATTAATGGTCCGCAGGCTATGTTTCACACGGATTCAACATGATTAACCGTCCGCAGGCTATGTTTCACAGGGATTCAACATGATTAACGGTCCGCAGGCTATGTTTCACAGGGATTCAACATGATTAACGGTCCGCAGGCTATGTTTCACAGGGATTCAACATGATTAACGGTCCGCAGGCTATGTTTCACAGGGATTCAACATGATTAACGGTCCGCAGGCTATGTTTCACAGGGATTCAACATGATTAACGGTCCGCAGGCTATGTTTCACAGGGATTCAACATGATTAACGGTCCGCAGGCTATGTTTTACAGGGATTCAACATGATTAACGGTCCGCAGGCTATGTTTCACAGGGATTCAACATGATTAACGGTCCGCAGGCTATGTTTCACAGGGATTCAACATGATTAACGGTCCGCAGGCTATGTTTCACAGGGATTCAACATGATTAACGGTCCGCAGGCTATGTTTCACAGGGATTCAACATGATTAACGGTCCGCAGGCTATGTTTCACAGGGATTCAACATGATTAACGGTCCGCAGGCTATGTTTCACAGGGATTCAACATGATTAACGGTCCGCAGGCTATGTTTCACAGGGATTCAACATGATTAACGGTCCGCAGGCTATGTTTCACAGGGATTCAACATGATTAACGGTCCGCAGGCTATGTTTCACAGGGATTCAACATGATTAACGGTCCGCAGGCTATGTTTCACGGGATTCAACATGATTAACGGGTCCGCAGGCTATGTTTCACAGGGATTCAACATGATTAACGGTCCGCAGGCTATGTTTCACGGGATTCAACATGATTAACCGTCCGCAGGCTATGTTTCACAGGGATTCAACATGATTAACGGTCCGCAGGCTATGTTTCACAGGGATTCAACATGATTAACGGTCCGCAGGCTATGTTTCACAGGGATTCAACATGATTAACGGTCCGCAGGCTATGTTTCACAGGGATTCAACATGATTAACGGTCCGCAGGCTATGTTTCACAGGGATTCAACATGATTAACCGTCCGCAGGCTATGTTTTACAGGGATTCAACATGATTAACGGTCCGCAGGCTATGTTTCACAGGGATTCAACATGATTAACGGTCCGCAGGCTATGTTTCACAGGGATTCAACATGATTAACGGTCCGCAGGCTATGTTTCACAGGGATTCAACATGATTAACGGTCCGCAGGCTATGTTTCACAGGGATTCAACATGATTAACCGTCCGCAGGCTATGTTTCACAGGGATTTAACATGATTAACGGTCCGCAGGCTATGTTTCACAGGGATTCAACATGATTAACGGTCCGCAGGCTATGTTTCACAGGGATTCAACATGATTAACGGTCCGCAGGCTATGTTTCACAGGGATTCAACATGATTAACGGTCCGCAGTCTATGTTTCACAGGGATTCAACATGATTAACGGTCCGCAGGCTATGTTTCACAGGGATTCAACATGATTAACGGTCCGCAGGCTATGTTTCACAGGGATTCAACATGATTAACGGTCCGCAGGCTATGTTTCACAGGGATTCAACATGATTAACCGTCCGCAGGCTATGTTTCACAGGGATTCAACATGATTAACGGTCCGCAGGCTATGTTTCACAGGGATTCAACATGATTAACCGTCCGCAGGCTATGTTTCACAGGGATTCAACATGATTAACGGTCGCAGGCTATGTTTCACAGGGATTCAACATGATTAACGGTCCCGCAGGCTATGTTTCACAGGGATTCAACATGATTAACGGTCCGCAGGCTATGTTTCACAGGGATTCAACATGATTAACGGTCCGCAGGCTATGTTTCACAGGGATTCAACATGATTAACGGTCCGCAGGCTATGTTTCACAGGGATTCAACATGATTAACGGTCCGCAGGCTATGTTTCACAGGGATTCAACATGATTAACGGTCCGCAGGCTATGTTTCACAGGGATTCAACATGATTAACCGTCCGCAGGCTATGTTTTACAGGGATTCAACATGATTAACGGTCCGCAGGCTATGATTCACAGGGATTCAACATGATTAACGGTCCGCAGGCTATGTTTCACAGGGATTCAACATGATTAACCGTCCCAGGCTATGTTTTACAGGGATTCAACATGATTAACGGTCCGTAGGCTATGTTTCACAGGGATTCAACATGATTAACGGTCCGCAGGCTATGTTTCACAGGGATTCAACATGATTAACCGTCCGCAGGCTATATTTTACAGGGATTCAACATGATTAACGGTCCGCAGGCTATGTTTCACAGGGATTCAACATGATTAACAGTCTGCAGGCTATGTTTCACAGGGATTCAACATGATTAACGGGTCCCGCAGGCTATGTTTCACAGGGATTTAACATGATTAACCGTCCGCAGGCTATGTTTCACAGGGATTCAACATGATTAACGGTCCGCAGGCTATGTTTCACAGGGATTCAACATGATTAACGGTCCGCAGGCTATGTTTCACAGGGATTCAACATGATTAACGGTCCGCAGGCTATGTTTCACAGGGATTCAACATGATTAACGGTCCGCAGGCTATGTTTCACAGGGATTCAACATGATTAACGGTCCGCAGGCTATGTTTCACAGGGATTCAACATGATTAACGGTCCGCAGGCTATGTTTCACAGGGATTCAACATGATTAACCTTCCGCAGGCTTTGTTTCACAGGGATTCAACATGATTAACGGTCCGCAGGCTATGTTTCACAGGGATTCAACATGATTAACGGTCCGCAGGCTATGTTTCACAGGGATTCAACATGTTTAACGGTCCGCAGGCTATGTTTCACAGGGATTCAACATGATTAACCGTCCGCAGGCTATGTTTCACAGGGATTCAACATGATTAACGGTCCGCAGGCTATGATTCACAGGGATTCAACATGATTAACGGTCCGCAGGCTATGTTTCACAGGGATTCAACATGATTAACCGTCCGCAGGCTATGTTTTACAGGGATTCAACATGATTAACGGTCCGCAGGCTATGTTTCACAGGGATTCAACATGATTAACGGTCCGCAGGCTATGTTTCACAGGGATTCAACATGATTAACCGTCCGCCAGGCTATATTTTACAGGGATTCAACATGATTAACGGTCCGCAGGCTATGTTTCACAGGGATTCAACATGATTAACGGTCTGCAGGCTATGTTTCACAGGGATTCAACATGATTAACAGTCTGCAGGCTATGTTTCACAGGGATTCAACATGATTAACGGTCCGCAGGCTATGTTTCACAGGGATTCAACATGATTAACCGTCCGCAGGCTATGTTTTACAGGGATTCAACATGATTAACGGTCCGCAGGCTATGTTTCACAGGGATTCAACATGATTAACGGTCCGCAGGCTATGTTTCACAGGGATTCAACATGATTAACCGTCCGCAGGCTATGTTTTACAGGGATTCAACATGATTAACGGTCCGCGAGGCTATGTTTCACAGGGATTCAACATGATTAACAGTCCGCAGGCTATGTTTCACAGGGATTCAACATGATTAACGGTCCGCAGGCTATGTTTCACAGGGATTCAACATGATTAACGGTCCGCAGGCTATGTTTCACAGGGATTTAACATGATTAACCGTCCCAGGCTATGTTTCACAGGGATTCAACATGATTAACGGTCCGCAGGCTATGTTTCACAGGGATTCAACATGATTAACGGTCCGCAGGCTATGTTTCACAGGGATTCAACATGATTAACGGTCCGCAGGGCTATGTTTCACAGGGATTCAACATGATTAACGGTCCGCAGGCTATGTTTCACAGGGATTCAACATGATTAACGGTCCGCAGGCTATGTTTCACAGGGATTCAACATGATTAACCTTCCGCAGGCTTTGTTTCACAGGGATTCAACATGATTAACGGTCCGCAGGCTATGTTTCACAGGGATTCAACATGATTAACGGTCCGCAGGCTATGTTTCACAGGGATTCAACATGTTTAATGGTCCGCAGGCTATGTTTCACACGGATTCAACATGATTAACCGTCCGAAGGCTATGTTTCACAGGGATTCAACATGATTAACGGTCCGCAGGCTATGATTCACAGGGATTCAACATGATTAACGGTCCGCAGGCTATGTTTCACAGGGATTCAACATGATTAACCGTCCGCAGGCTATGTTTTACAGGGATTCAACATGATTAACGGTCCGCAGGCTATGTTTCACAGGGATTCAACATGATTAACGGTCCGCAGGCTATGTTTCACAGGGATTCAACATGATTAACCGTCCGCAGGCTATATTTTACAGGGATTCAACATGATTAACGGTCCGCAGGCTATGTTTCACAGGGATTCAACATGATTAACGGTCTGCAGGCTATGTTTCACAGGGATTCAACATGATTAACAGTCTGCAGGCTATGTTTCACAGGGATTCAACATGATTAACGGTCCGCAGGCTATGTTTCACAGGGATTTAACATGATTAACCGTCCGCAGGCTATGTTTCACAGGGATTCAACATGATAAACGGTCCGCAGGCTATGTTTCACAGGGATTCAACATGATTAACGGTCCGCAGGCTATGTTTCACAGGGATTCAACATGATTAACGGTCCGCAGGCTATGTTTCACAGGGATTCAACATGATTAACGGTCCGCAGGCTATGTTTCACAGGGATTCAACATGATTAACGGTCCGCAGGCTATGTTTCACAGGGATTCAACATGATTAACGGTCCGAAGGCTATGTTTCACAGGGATTCAACATGATTAACGGTCCGCAGGCTATGTTTCACAGGGATTCAACATGATTAACCTTCCGCAGGCTTTGTTTCACAGGGATTCAACATGATTAACGGTCCGCAGGCTATGTTTCACAGGGATTCAACATGATTAACGGTCCGCAGGCTATGTTTCACAGGGATTCAACATGTTTAATGGTCCCGCAGGCTATGTTTCACACGGATTCAACATGATTAACCGTCCGAAGGCTATGTTTCACAGGGATTCAACATGATTAACGGTCCGCAGGCTATGATTCACAGGGATTCAACATGATTAACGGTCCGCAGGCTATGTTTCACAGGGATTCAACATGATTAACCGTCCGCAGGCTATGTTTACAGGGATTCAACATGATTAACGGTCCGCAGGCTATGTTTCACAGGGATTCAACATGATTAACGGTCCGCAGGCTATGTTTCACAGGGATTCAACATGATTAACCGTCCGCAGGCTATATTTTACAGGGATTCAACATGATTAACGGTCCGCAGGCTATGTTTCACAGGGATTCAACATGATTAACGGTCTGCAGGCTATGTTTCACAGGGATTCAACATGATTAACAGTCTGCAGGCTATGTTTCACAGGGATTCAACATGATTAACGGTCCGCAGGCTATGTTTCACAGGGGATTCAACATGATTAACCGTCCGCAGGCTAAGTTTTACAGGGATTCAACATGATTAACGGTCCCAGGCTATGTTTCACAGGGATTCAACATGATTAACGGTCCGCAGGCTATGTTTCACAGGGATTCAACATGATTAACGGTCTGCAGGCTATGTTTCACAGGGATTCAACATGATTAACGGTCCGCAGGCTATGTTTCACAGGGATTTAACATGATTAACCGTCCGCAGGCTATGTTTCACAGGGATTCAACATGATTAACGGTCCGCAGGCTATGTTTCACAGGGATTCAACATGATTAACCGTCCGCAGGCTAAGTTTTACAGGGATTCAACATGATTAACGGTCCGCAGGCTATGTTTCACAGGGATTCAACATGATTAACGGTCCGCAGGCTATGTTTCACAGGGATTCAACATGATTAACAGTCTGCAGGCTATGTTTCACAGGGATTCAACATGATTAACGGTCCGCAGGCTATGTTTCACAGGGATTTAACATGATTAACCGTCCAGGCTATGTTTCACAGGGATTCAACATGATTAACGGTCTGCAGGCTATGTTTCACAGGGATTCAACATGATTAACGGTCCGCAGGCTATGTTTCACAGGGATTTAACATGATTAACCGTCCGAGGCTATGTTTCACAGGGATTCAACATGATTAACGGTCCGCAGGCTATGTTTCACAGGGATTCAACATGATTAACGGTCCGCAGGCTATGTTTCACAGGGATTCAACATGATTAACGGTCCGCAGGCTATGTTTCACAGGGATTCAACATGATTAACGGTCCGCAGGCTATGTTTCACAGGGATTCAACATGATTAACGGTCCGCAGGCTATGTTTCACAGGGATTCAACATGATTAACGGTCCGCAGGCTATGTTTCACAGGGATTCAACATGATTAACGGTCCGCAGGCTATGTTTCACAGGGATTCAACATGATTAACCTTCCGCAGAGCTTTGTTTCACAGGGATTCAACATGATTAACGGTCCGCAGGCTATGTTTCACAGGGATTCAACATGATTAACGGTCCGCAGGCTATGTTTCACAGGGATTCAACATGTTTAATGGTCCGCAGGCTATGTTTCACACGGATTCAACATGATTAACCGTCCGAAGGCTATGTTTCACAGGGATTCAACATGATTAACGGTCCGCGAGGCTATGATTCACAGGGATTCAACATGATTAACGGTCCGCAGGCTATGTTTCACAGGGATTCAACATGATTAACCGTCCGCAGGCTATGTTTTACAGGGATTCAACATGATTAACGGTCCGCAGGCTATGTTTCACAGGGATTCAACATGATTAACGGTCCGCAGGCTATGTTTCACAGGGATTCAACATGATTAACCGTCCGCAGGCTATATTTTACAGGGATTCAACATGATTAACGGTCCGCAGGCTATGTTTCACAGGGATTCAACATGATTAACGGTCTGCAGGCTATGTTTCACAGGGATTCAACATGATTAACAGTCTGCAGGCTATGTTTCACAGGGATTCAACATGATTAACGGTCCTGAGGCTATGTTTCACAGGGATTCAACATGATTAACCGTCCGCAGGCTATGTTTTACAGGGATTCAACATGATTAACGGTCCGCAGGCTATGTTTCACAGGGATTCAACATGATTAACGGTCCGCAGGCTATGTTTCACGGGATTCAACATGATTAACAGTCTGCAGGCTATGTTTCACAGGGATTCAACATGATTAACGGTCCGCAGGCTATGTTTCACAGGGATTTAACATGATTAACCGTCCGCAGGCTATGTTTCACAGGGATTCAACATGATTAACGGTCCGCAGGCTATGTTTCACAGGGATTCAACATGATTAACGGTCTGCAGGCTATGTTTCACAGGGATTCAACATGATTAACGGTCTGCAGGCTATGTTTCACAGGGATTCAACATGATTAACGGTCCGCAGGCTATGTTTCACAGGGATTCAACATGATTAACCGTCCGCAGGCTATGTTTTACAGGGATTCAACATGATTAACGGTCCGCAGGCTATGTTTCACAGGGATTCAACATGATTAACGGTCCGCAGGCTATGTTTCACAGGGATTCAACATGATTAACGGTCCGCAGGCTATGTTTCACAGGGATTCAACATGATTAACGGTCCGCAGGCTATGTTTCACAGGGATTTAACATGATTAACAGTCCGCAGGCTATGTTTCACAGGGATTCAACATGATTAACGGTCCGCAGGCTATCTTTCACAGGGATTTAACATGATTAACCGTCCGCAGGCTATGTTTCACAGGGATTCAACATGATTAACGGTCCGCAGGCTATGTTTCACAGGGATTCAACATGATTAACGGTCCGCAGGCTATGTTTCACAGGGATTCAACATGATTAATAGTCTGCAGGCTATGTTTCACAGGGATTCAACATGATTAACGGTCCGCAGGCTATGTTTCACAGGGATTTAACATGATTAACCGTCCGCAGGCTATGTTTCACAGGGATTCAACATGATTAACGGTCCGCAGGCTTTGTTTCACAGGGATTCAACATGATTAACGGTCCGCAGGCTATGTTTCACAGGGATTCAACATGATTAACGATCCGCAGGCTATGTTTCACAGGGATTCAACATGATTAACGGTCCGCAGGCTATGTTTCACAGGGATTTAACATGATTAACCGTCCGCAGGCTATGTTTCACAGGGATTCAACATGATTAACGGTCCGCAGGCTATGTTTCACAGGGATTCAACATGATTAACGGTCCGCAGGCTATGTTTCACAGGGATTTAACATGATTAACCGTCCGCAGGCTATGTTTCACAGGGATTCAACATGATTAACAGTCTGCAGGCTATGTTTCACAGGGATTTAACATGATTAACCGTCCGCAGGCTATGTTTCACAGGGATTCAACATGATTAACGGTCCGCAGGCTATGTTTCACAGGGATTCAACATGATTAACGGTCCGCAGGCTATGTTTCACAGGGATTTAACATGATTAACAGTCCGCAGGCTATGTTTCACAGGGATTCAACATGATTAACGGTCCGCAGGCTATGTTTCACAGGGATTTAACATGATTAACCGTCCGCAGGCTATGTTTCACAGGGATTCAACATGATTAACGGTCCGCAGGCTATGTTTCACAGGGATTCAACATGATTAACGGTCCGCAGGCTATGTTTCACAGGGATTCAACATGATTAACGGTCCGCAGGCTATGTTTCACAGGGATTCAACATGATTAACGGTCCGCAGGCTATGTTTCACAGGGATTCAACATGATTAACGGTCCGCAGGCTATGTTTCACAGGGATTCAACATGATTAACGGTCCGCAGGCTTTGTTTCACAGGGATTCAACATGATTAACGGTCCGCAGGCTATGTTTCACAGGGATTCAACATGATTAACGGTCCGCAGGCTATGTTTCACAGGGATTTAACATGATTAACCGTTCCGCAGGCTATGTTTCACAGGGATTCAACATGATTAACGGTCCGCAGGCTATGTTTCACAGGGATTTAACATGATTAACCGTCCGCAGGCTATGTTTCACAGGGATTTAACATGATTAACCGTCCGCAGGCTATGTTTCACAGGGATTCAACATGATTAACGGTCCGCAGGCTATGTTTCACAGGGATTCAACATGATTAACGGTCCGCAGGCTATGTTTCACAGGGATTCAACATGATTAACCTTCCGCAGGCTATGTTTCACAGGGATTCAACATGATTAACGGTCCGCAGGCTATGTTTCACAGGGATTCAACATGATTAACGGTCCGCAGGCTATGTTTCACAGGGATTCAACATGTTTAATGGTCCGCAGGCTATGTTTCACACGGATTCAACATGATTAACCGTCCGCAGGCTATGTTTCACAGGGATTCAACATGATTAACGGTCCGCAGGCTATGATTCACAGGGATTCAACATGATTAACGGTCCGCAGGCTATGTTTCACAGGGATTCAACATGATTAACCGTCCGCAGGCTATGTTTCACAGGGATTCAACATGATTAACCGTCCGCAGGCTATGTTTTACAGGGATTCAACATGATTAACGGTCCGCAGGCTATGTTTCACAGGGATTCAACATGATTAACGGTCCGCAGGCTATGTTTCACAGGGATTCAACATGATTAACGGTCCGCAGGCTATGTTTCACAGGGATTCAACATGTTTAATGGTCCGCAGGCTATGTTTCACACGGATTCAACATGATTAACCGTCCGCAGGCTATGTTTCACAGGGATTCAACATGATTAACGGTCCGCAGGCTATGATTCACAGGGATTCAACATGATTAACGGTCCGCAGGCTATGTTTCACAGGGATTCAACATGATTAACCGTCCGCAGGCTATGTTTCACAGGGATTCAACATGATTAACCGTCCGCAGGCTATGTTTTACAGGGATTCAACATGATTAACGGTCCGCAGGCTATGTTTCACAGGGATTCAACATGATTAACGGTCCGCAGGCTATGTTTCACAGGGATTCAACATGATTAACAGTCTGCAGGCTATGTTTCACAGGGATTCAACATGATTAACGGTCCGCAGGCTATGTTTCACAGGGATTTAACATGATTAACCATCCGCAGGCTATTTTTCACAGGGATTCAACATGATTAACGGTCCGCAGGCTATGTTTCACAGGGATTCAACATGATTAACGGTCCGCAGGCTATGTTTCACAGAGATTCAACATGTTTAATGGTCCGCAGGCTATGTTTCACACGGATTCAACATGATTAACGGTCCGCAGGCTATGATTCACAGGGATTCAACATGATTAACGGTCCGCAGGCTATGTTTCACAGGGATTCAACATGATTAACGGTCCGCAGGCTATGTTTCACAGGGATTCAACATGTTTAATGGTCCGCAGGCTATGTTTCACACGGATTCAACATGATTAACGGTCCGCAGGCTATGATTCACAGGGATTCAACATGATTAACGGTCCGCAGGCTATGTTTCACAGGGATTCAACATGATTAACCGACCGCAGGCTATGTTTTACAGGGATTCAACATGATTAACGGTCCGCAGGCTATGTTTCACAGGGATTCAACATGATTAACGGTCCGCAGGCTATGTTTCACAGGGATTCAACATGATTAACCGTCCGCAGGCTATGTTTTACAGGGATTCAACATGATTAACGGTCCGCAGGCTATGTTTCACAGGGATTCAACATGATTAACAGTCCGCAGGCTATGTTTCACAGGGATTCAACATGATTAACGGTCCACAGGCTATGTTTCACAGGGATTTAACATGATTAACGGTCCGCAGGCTATGTTTCACAGGGATTCAACATGATTAACGGTCCACAGGCTATGTTTCACAGGGATTCAACATGATTAACGGTCTGCAGGCTATGTTTCACAGGGATTCAACATGATTAACAGTCTGCAGGCTATGTTTCACTGGGATTCAACATGATTAACGGTCCGCAGGCTATGTTTCACAGGGATTCAACATGATTAACCGTCCGCAGGCTATGTTTCACAGGGATTCAACATGATTAACGGTCCGCAGGCTATGTTTCACAGGGATTCAACATGATTAACGGTCCGCAGGCTATGTTTCACAGGGATTCAACATGATTAACGGTCCGCAGGCTATGTTTCACAGGGATTCAACATGATTAACCGTCCGCAGGCTATGTTTTACAGGGATTCAACATGATTAACGGTCCGCAGGCTATGTTTCACAGGGATTCAACATGATTAACGGTCCGCAGGCTATGTTTCACAGGGATTCAACATGATTAACGGTCCGCAGGCTATGTTTCACAGGGATTCAACATGATTCGGTGTTCCTCAAGGTTCCGTTTTAGGACCACTATTGTTTTCACTATATATTTTACCTCTTGGGGATGTTATTCGAAAACATAATGTTAACTTTCACTGCTATGCGGATGACACACAGCTGTACATTTCAATGAAACATGGTGAAGCCCCAAAATTGCCCTCGCTAGAAGCCTGTGTTTCAGACATAAGGAAGTGGATGGCTGAAAACTTTCTACTTTTAAACTCGGACAAAACAGAGATGCTTGTTCTAGGTCCCAAGAAACAAAGAGATCTTCTGTTAAATCTGACAATTCATCTTGATGGTTGTAAAGTCGTCTCAAATAAAACTGTGAAGGACCTCGGCGTTACTCTTGACCCTGATCTCTCTTTTGACGAACATATCAAGACTGTTTCAAGGACAGCTTTTTTCCATCTACGTAACATTGCAAAAATCAGAAATTTTCTGTCCAAAAATGATGCAGAAAAATTAATCCATGCATTTGTTACTTCTAGGTTAGACTACTGCAATGCTCTACTTTCCGGCTACCCGGATAAAGCACTAAATAAACTTCAGTTAGTGCTAAATACGGCTGCTAGAATCCTGACTAGAACCAAGAAATTTGATCATATTACTCCAGTGCTAGCTTCCCTACACTGGCTTCCTGTTAAGGCAAGGGCTGATTTCAAGGTTTTACTGTTAACCTATAAAGCGTTACATGGGCTTGCTCCTACCTATCTTTCCGAGTTGGTCCTGCCGTACATACCAATACGTACGCTACGGTCACAAGACGAGGCCTCCTAATTGTCCCTAGAATTTCTAAGCAAACAGCGGGAGGCAGGGCTTTCTCCTATAGATCTCCATTTTTATGGAACAGTTTGCCTACCCATGTGAGAGAGACGCAGACTCGGTCTCAACCTTTAAGTCTTTACTGAAGACTTATCTCTTCAGTAGGTCATATGATTGAGTGTAGTCTGGCCCAGGAGTGTGAAGGTGAACGGAAAGGCTCTGGAGCAACGAACAGCCCTTGCTGTCTCTGCCAGGCCGGTTCCCCTCTCTCCACTGGGGTTCTCTGCCTCTAACCCTGTTACAGGGGCTGAGTCACTGGCTTGCTGGTGCTCTTTCATGCCGTCCCTAGGAGGGGTGCGTCACTTGAGTGGGTTGAGTTACTGACGTGATCTTCCTGTCTGGGTTGGCGCCCCCCCTTGGTTTGTGCTGTGGTGGAGACCTCTGTGGGCTATACTCGGCCTTGTCTCAGGATTGTAAGTTGGTGGTTGAGGATATCCCTCTGGTGGTGCGGGGGCTGTGCTTTGGCAGAGTGGGTGGGGTTATAAACTTCCTGTTTGGCCCTGTCCGGGGGTTTCTTCGGATGGGGCCACAGTGTCTCCGGACCGCTCCTGTCTCACCCTCCAGTATTTATGCTGCAGTAGTTTATGTGTCGGGGGGCTGGGGTTAGTTGGTTATACCTGGAGTACTTCTCCTGTTTTATCCAGTGTCCTGTGTGAATTTAAGTATGCTCTCTCTAATTCTCTCGTTCTCTCTTTCTCTCTGAGAACCTGAGCCCTAGGACCATACGTCAGGACTACCGGGCATGCTGACACCTTGCTGTCCCCAGTCCGCCTGGCCTTGCTGCTATTCCAGTTTCAACTGTTCTGCCTGCGGTTACGAAACCCCTACCTGTCCCAGACCTGCTGTTTTCAACTCTTAATGATCGGCTATGAAAAGCCAACTGAGAGACCTGAGCCCTAGGACCATACGTCGGGACTACCGGCCGTGGTGACTCCTTGCTGTCCCCAGTCCAACTGGCCTTGCTGCTATTCCAGTTTCAACTGTTCTGCCTGCGGTTATGGAACCCCTACCTGTCCCAGACCTGCTGTTTTCAACTCTTAATGATCGGCTATGAAAAGCCAACTGAGATTTATTCCTGATTATTATTTGACCATGCTTGTCACTTATGAACATTTTTGAACATCTTGGCATGGTTCTGTTATAATCTCCACCCGGCACAGCCAGAAGAGGACTGGCCACCCCTCATAGCCTGGTTCCTCTCTAGGTTTCTTCCTAGGTTTTGACCTTTCTAGGGAGTTTTTCCTAGCCACCGTGCTTCTACACCTGCATTACTAGTTGTTTGGGGTTTTAGGCTGGGTTTCTGTACAGCACTTCGAGATATTAGCTGATGTAAGAAGGGCTATATAAAATAAAATTGATTGAAATTGATTGATTAACGGTCCGCAGGCTATGTTTCACAGGGATTCAACATGTTTAATGGTCCGCAGGCTATGTTTCACACGGATTCAACATGATTAACCGTCCGCAGGCTATGTTTCACAGGGATTCAACATGATTAACGGTCCGCAGGCTATGATTCACAGGGATTCAACATGATTAACGGTCCGCAGGCTATGTTTCACAGGGATTCAACATGATTAACCGTCCGCAGGCTATGTTTTACAGGGATTCAACATGATTAACGGTCCGCAGGCTATGTTTCACAGGGATTCAACATGATTAACGGTCCCGCAGGCTATGTTTCACAGGGATTCAACATGATTAACCGTCCGCAGGCTATATTTTACAGGGATTCAACATGATTAACGGTCCGCAGGCTATGTTTCACAGGGATTCAACATGATTAACGGTCTGCAGGCTATGTTTCACAGGGATTCAACATGATTAACAGTCTGCAGGCTATGTTTCACAGGGATTCAACATGATTAACGGTCCGCAGGCTATGTTTCACAGGGATTCAACATGATTAACCGTCCGCAGGCTATGTTTTACAGGGATTCAACATGATTAACGGTCCGCAGGCTATGTTTCACAGGGATTCAACATGATTAACGGTCCGCAGAGCTATGTTTCACAGGGATTCAACATGATTAACAGTCTGCAGGCTATGTTTCACAGGGATTCAACATGATTAACGGTCCGCAGGCTATGTTTCACAGGGATTTAACATGATTAACCGTCCAGGCTATGTTTCACAGGGATTCAACATGATTAACGGTCCGCAGGCTATGTTTCACAGGGATTCAACATGATTAACGGTCTGCAGGCTATGTTTCACAGGGATTCAACATGATTAACAGTCTGCAGGCTATGTTTCACAGGGATTCAACATGATTAACGGTCCGCAGGCTATGTTTCACAGGGATTCAACATGATTAACCGTCCGCAGGCTATGTTTTACAGGGATTCAACATGATTAACGGTCCGCAGGCTATGTTTCACAGGGATTCAACATGATTAACGGTCCGCAGGCTATGTTTCACAGGGATTCAACATGATTAACGGTCCGCAGGCTATGTTTCACAGGGATTCAACATGATTAACGGTCCGCAGGCTATGTTTCACAGGGATTTAACATGATTAACAGTCCGCAGGCTATGTTTCACAGGGATTCAACATGATTAACCGTCCGCAGGCTATGTTTTACAGGGATTCAACATGATTAACAGTCCGCAGGCTATGTTTCACAGGGATTCAACATGATTAACGGTCCGCAGGCTATGTTTCACAGGGATTCAACATGATTAACAGTCTGCAGGCTATGTTTCACAGGGGATTCAACATGATTAACGGTCCGCAGGCTATGTTTCACAGGGATTTAACATGATTAACCGTCCGCAGGCTATGTTTCACAGGGATTCAACATGATTAACGGTCCGCAGGCTATGTTTCTCAGGGATTCAACATGATTAACAGTCTGCAGGCTATGTTTCACAGGGATTCAACATGATTAACGGTCCGCAGGCTATGTTTCACAGGGATTCAACATGATTAACGGTCCGCAGGCTATGTTTCACAGGGATTTAACATGATTAACAGTCCCAGGCTATGTTTCACAGGGATTCAACATGATTAACGGTCCGCAGGCTTTGTTTCACAGGGATTTAACATGATTAACCGTCCGCAGGCTATGTTTCACAGGGATTCAACATGATTAACGGTCCGCAGGCTATGTTTCACAGGGATTCAACATGATTAACGGTCCGCAGGCTATGTTTCACAGGGATTCAACATGATTAACGGTCCGCAGGCTATGTTTCACAGGGATTCAACATGATTAACGGTCCGCAGGCTATGTTTCACAGGGATTCAACATGATTAACGGTCCGCAGGCTATGTTTCACAGGGATTCAACATGATTAACGGTCCGCAGGCTTTGTTTCACAGGGATTCAACATGATTAACGGTCCGTAGGCTATGTTTCACAGGGATTCAACATGATTAACGGTCCGCAGGCTATGTTTCACAGGGATTCAACATGATTAACGGTCCGCAGGCTATGTTTCACAGGGATTCAACATGATTAACGGTCCGCAGGCTATGTTTCACAGGGATTTAACATGATTAACCGTCCGCAGGCTATGTTTCACAGGGATTTAACATGATTAACCGTCCGCAGGCTATGTTTCACAGGGATTCAACATGATTAACGGTCCGCAGGCTATGTTTCACAGGGATTCAACATGATTAACGGTCCGCAGGCTATGGTTCACAGGGATTCAACATGATTAACCGTCCGCAGGCTATGTTTTACAGGGATTCAACATGATTAACGGTCCGCAGGCTATGTTTCACAGGGATTCAACATGATTAACGGTCCGCAGGCTATGTTTCACAGGGATTCAACATGATTAACCTTCCGCAGGCTATGTTTCACAGGGATTCAACATGATTAACGGTCCGCAGGCTATGTTTCACAGGGATTCAACATGTTTAATGGTTCGCAGGCTATGTTTCACACGGATTCAACATGATTAACCGTCCGCAGGCTATGTTTCACAGGGATTCAACATGATTAACGGTCCGCAGGCTATGATTCACAGGGATTCAACATGATTAACGGTCCGCAGGCTATGTTTCACAGGGATTCAACATGATTAACGGTCCGCAGGCTATGTTTCACAGGGATTCAACATGATTAGCGGTCCGCAGGCTATGTTTCACAGGGATTTAACATGATTAACAGTCCGCAGGCTATGTTTCACAGGGATTCAACATGATTAACGGTCCGCAGGCTATGTTTCACAGGGATTTAACATGATTAACCGTCTGCAGGCTATGATTCACAGGGATTCAACATGATTAACGGTCCGCAGGCTATGTTTCACAGGGATTCAACATGATTAACCGTCCGCAGGCTATGTTTTACAGGGATTCAACATGATTAACGGTCCGCAGGCTATGTTTCACAGGGATTCAACATGATTAACGGTCCGCAGGCTATGTTTCACAGGGATTCAACATGATTAATCGTCCGCAGGCTATATTTTACAGGGATTCAACATGATTAACGGTCCGCAGGCTATGTTTCACAGGGATTCAACATGATTAACGGTCTGCAGGCTATGTTTCACAGGGATTCAACATGATTAACGGTCCGCAGGCTATGTTTCACAGGGATTCAACATGATTAACCGTCCGCAGGCTATGTTTTACAGGGATTCAACATGATTAACGGTCCGCAGGCTATGTTTCACAGGGATTCAACATGATTAACGGTCCGCAGGCTATGTTTCACAGGGATTCAACATGATTAACAGTCTGCAGGCTATGTTTCACAGGGATTCAACATGATTAACGGTCCGCAGGCTATGTTTCACAGGGATTTAACATGATTAACCGTCCGCAGGCTATGTTTCACAGGGATTCAACATGATTAACGGTCCGCAGGCTATGTTTCACAGGGATTCAACATGATTAACAGTCTGCAGGCTATGTTTCACAGGGATTCAACATGATTAACGGTCCGCAGGCTATGTTTCACAGGGATTCAACATGATTAACGGTCCGCAGGCTATGTTTCACAGGGATTTAACATGATTAACAGTCTGCAGGCTATGTTTCACAGGGATTCAACATGATTAACGGTCCGCAGGCTATGTTTCACAGGGATTCAACATGATTAACGGTTATAAGGCTATGTTTCACAGGGATTCAACATGATTAACGGTCCGCAGGCTATGTTTCACAGGGATTCAACATGATTAACCGTCCGCAGGCTATGTTTTACAGGGATTCAACATGATTAACGGTCCGCAGGCTATGTTTCACAGGGATTCAACATGATTAACGGTCCGCAGGCTATGTTTCACAGGGATTCAACATGATTAACAGTCTGCAGGCTATGTTTCACAGGGATTCAACATGATTAACGGTCCGCAGGCTATGTTTCACAGGGATTCAACATGATTAACGGTTATAAGGCTATGTTTCACAGGGATTCAACATGATTAACGGTCCGCAGGCTATGTTTCACAGGGATTCAACATGATTAACCGTCCGCAGGCTATGTTTTACAGGGATTCAACATGATTAACGGTCCGCAGGCTATGTTTCACAGGGATTCAACATGATTAACGGTCCGCAGGCTATGTTTCACAGGGATTCAACATGATTAACAGTCTGCAGGCTATGTTTCAAAGGGATTCAACATGATTAACGGTCCGCAGGCTATGTTTCACAGGGATTTAACATGATTAACCGTCCGCAGGCTATGTTTCACAGGGATTCAACATGATTAACGGTCCGCAGGCTATGTTTCACAGGGATTCAACATGATTAACAGTCTGCAGGCTATGTTTCACAGGGATTCAACATGATTAACGGTCCGCGAGGCTATGTTTCACAGGGATTCAACATGATTAACGGTCCGCAGGCTATGTTTCACAGGGATTTAACATGATTAACCGTCTGCAGGCTATGTTTCACAGGGATTCAACATGATTAACGGTCCGCAGGCTATGTTTCACAGGGATTCAACATGATTAACGGTTATAAGGCTATGTTTCACAGGGATTCAACATGATTAACGGTCCGCAGGCTATGTTTCACAGGGATTCAACATGATTAACGGTCCACAGGCTATGTTTCACAGGGATTCAACATGATTAACGGTCCGCAGGCTATGTTTCACAGGGATTCAACATGATTAACGGTCCGCAGGCTTTGTTTCACAGGGATTCAACATGATTAACGGTCCGCAGGCTATGTTTCACAGGGATTCAACATGATTAACGGTCCGCAGGCTATGTTTCACAGGGATTCAACATGATTAACGGTCCGCAGGCTATGTTTCACAGGGATTTAACATGATTAACCGTCCGCAGGCTATGTTTCACAGGGATTCAACATGATTAACGGTCCGCAGGCTATGTTTCACAGGGATTCAACATGATTAACGGTCCGCGAGGCTATGTTTCACAGGGATTCAACATGATTAACGGTCCGCAGGCTATGTTTCACAGGGATTTAACATGATTAACGGTCCGCAGGCTATGTTTCACAGGGATTCAACATGATTAACGGTCCGCAGGCTATGTTTCACAGGGATTCAACATGATTAACGGTCCGCAGGCTATGTTTCACAGGGATTCAACATGATTAACCGTCCGCAGGCTATGTTTTACAGGGATTCAACATGATTAACGGTCCGCAGGCTATGTTTCACAGGGATTCAACATGATTAACGGTCCGCAGGCTATGTTTCACAGGGATTCAACATGATTAACGGTCCGCAGTGTCACGAGTTGCTAAGCCAGAACCCAGAAGCAGACCAGGACAAGGTAAGTTGAAACGAAGGTGAGTGTTTATTTACTAATTCAAGAGTGATGCTGAATAATCCAGGGAACAGAGCGGGCGGCGTTGATTAGTTGTTGGGGGTGCAGTGGTTGATCCCATCCTGGGTCGGCAGCCGCCGACCACCAGGCAGAGGTTGGATGAAGGTTCCGGACGGGTGACTGCAGATGGAACAAAACGGGGGTAAGTAAGCAACAACCCAACAAGGTGCAAAAACAACAAAACTAACGCTAGGCTCTAAGACTGATACTCTGGTAAACCTACTGTTCATGGCTAACGATCCGGCAGGGAATGGATGTTAGGCCAGAGCCTAAGAAGGGTGATGATCAGGACCAGGTGTGCAGATTGCTGATGGGATGCAGGTGCGGAAATCAAGAGAGCTCCCCCGAGCGTTCCCGAACCCTCGGGAAACTGGAGATCACGAACAGAAAAACTAGTCCACAGACAGGACCCGACTCAGACTGCCGGGATCGTTACAGTACCCCCCTCCGGCGAACGCCACCGGGCGGACTCCCGGAGCGCCAGGATGGAGGCGGTAGAAGTCACGGATGAGGTCAGCATCTAGGATCTGTCGCCGCGGAATCCAACTCCTCTCTTCAGGACCATACCCCTCCCAGTCCACGAGATACTGGAAACCCCGGCCCCGCCGTCTGGAATCCATGATGCGACGCACCGTGTAGGCAGGACCACCTCCGATCATCCGAGGAGGAGGAGGAGGAGGCGGAGGAGGCAACAGAGGACTGAGGAAAACAGGCTTGAGGCAGGAGACATGAAAGGTGGGATGGACTCTGAGCGTCCTCGGGAGTTTGAGTCGAACTGCCACCGGATTGATCACCTTCTCCACCACAAACGGACCAATGAACTTCGGTAACAACTTCCTAGACTCAGTCCGTAAAGGAAGATCCCGTGTAGCCAACCAGACCCTATCTCCGATGGTGTAGGTGGGAGCGGGGATCCGGCGACGATTCGCCTGGAGCTGATACCGGTCCGAAACTCTAAGGAGTGCTTTTCTGGCCCGATGCCAGGTCCGGTGGCAACGACGAATATGGGCCTGAACAGAAGGCACTGAGAGCTCCTTCTCCTGAGAAGGGAACAGGGGAGGTTGGTAGCCATACAGGCACTGGAAGGGAGACATCCCAGTGGCAGATGTAGGGGAGAGTATTGTGGGCATACTCAACCCAAGGCAACTGAGAGACCCAGGAGGTGGGGTTGGAAGAGACCAGGCAGCGTAGCGTGGATTCCATCTTCTGGTTGGCTCTCTCCGCCTGACCATTGGATTGGGGGTGAAAACCAGATGTGAGACTGACTGTAGCTCCAATGGCCAAACAGAAGGACTTCCAGACAGCAGAGGTAAACTGAGGGCCACGGTCGGAAACGATATCACTGGGCAAACCGTGGACCCTGAAAACCTCCCTAACCAGGATCTCGGACGTCTCCGAGGCAGAGGGAAGCTTGGCAATTGGCACAAAGTGGGCGAACTTGCTGAATCTGTCCACGATAGTCAGAACGACCGTGTTCCCCTCAGAAGCGGGCAACCCAGTGACGAAGTCCAGGGCCAGATGCGACCATGGTCGCCGGGGAATAGGAAGGGGGTGAAGTAGTCCAGAGCTGGGCCGATTGGTACTCTTATTCTGCGCACACACTGGACAGGCAGCAACAAAACCCCGAGTATCCTCGGCCATGGCAGGCCACCAAAAACGTCTGCGAAGAAACGCCATTGTCCGAGCCACGCCAGGGTGACAAGCCATCTTGCTGGCGTGGGACCATTTGAGGACAGCAGGACGAACCGACTCAGGCACAAACAACCGACCGGGTGGACCGTTACCGGGACCGGGCTGAGTCCGAAGGGCCGCCAGCACCTCCTCCTCAATCTTCCACATAACTGCTCCCACGACGCAGTTCCGGGGGAGAATTGTCTCGGTCTTGGACCCACTCTCCTCCGTCTTGGAGAACATCCGGGACAAGGCGTCCGCCTTGCCGTTCTTAGATCCAGGTCGGAACGTCAGGGGAAAACTTGAATCGTCCGAAAAACAACGCCCACCTGGCCTGACGGGAGTTGAGACGTTTAGCCGATTGCACGTAAGCAAGATTCTTGTGGTCAGTCCAGACAATAAACGGTTGCTCCGCCCCCTCCAACCAGTGGCGCCACTCCTCCAAGGCAAGTTTCACCGCGAGAAGCTCCCGGTTACCCACATCGTAATTCCTCTCCGCAGGCGAAAGGCGACGAGAGTAGTAGGCGCAGGGATGGAGTTTACTGTCCGTGGAGCATCGCTGCGACAGGATGGCGCCAACTCCCACATCAGACGCGTCCACTTCAACGACGAACTGACGGGCCGTGTCCGGTTGAGAGAGAATCGGTGCGTTGGTGAATCGCCTCTTCAAATCCAGAAACGCTCGATCCGCCTCCGGATTCCACTTGAAGGTCCTGATACTGGAAGTCAAGGCAGTTAATGGAGCGGCCACACGGCTGTAATCCCGGATGAATCTGCGGTAGAAATTCGCAAACCCCAAAAATCTCTGGAGCTGCAATCTCGTACCGGGCTGGGCCCATTCCAGAACCGCTCTAACCTTCTCCTGGTCCATCCTAATCTCTCCCCTGGAGATGATGTACCCGAGAAAGGATGTCGTGTGGGCGTGAAACTCGCACTTCTCGGCCTTCACGAACAGGCGATTCTCCAACAATCGCTGCAGAACCTGCCGGACATGCTGGACGTGGTCGGAAGGTTCCTTCGAGAAGATCAGAATGTCATCCAGGTAAACAAACACAAAGAGACCGATCATATCTCTCAGGACGTCGTTCACCATACTCTGGAATACCGCTGGAGCATTGGTCAGTCCAAACGGCATCACCTGATACTCGAAGTGACCCATCGGTGTATTGAAACCCGTCAACCACTCGTCCCCCTCTCTGATCCGGACCATGTGATACGCATTGCGTAGGTCTAGCTTGGTGAACACCGTAGCACCCTGTAAGGAGTCGAAGGCAGAACTCATCAAGGGCAGGGGATACTTGTTCTTGACCGTGATGTCATTCAACCCCCGATAATCAATACACGGTCGAAGAGAGCCATCCTTCTTACCCACAAAGAAGAATCCTGCCCCCCAGGGGTGATGACGAGGGACGAACGAGACCAGCAGCTAGGGACTCCTTGATGTAGGTCTCCAAAGCCTCACGTTCAGGTCGGGAGATACTGTATAACCTTCCCTTGGGGTAGACAGCTCCAGGGAACAGGTTGATGGCACAATCATATGGTCGGTGGGGAGGGAGTGACAGAGCCTTCTGCTTACTGAAAACTTCCCCCAAATCGTGATATGTCTCGGGAACCAGGGACAAATCTGGGGGTTTAGCCTCAATCACCTGACTGGGAACCGAATGGGGGCAGGCAGTCTTGAGACAGTTAGCATGACAATCAAGGCTCCAACTCGTTACCTTGCCCGTCACCCAATCGAACGTGGGATTGTGTTCCTTCAGCCAGGGGTATCCAAGGACCAGAGGAACATGGGAAGACGGCAGAATGAAGAATGAAATCATCTCAGAATGATTCCCCGACAACAGCATCTTAACCGGTTCAGTCCTCATCGTGATACGTGCCAGACTACTGCCGTTCAGAGTGGTCGCCTCAATGGCTTCCGGCAATTGCTCCTTGGAAAGCCCCAGCTGTTCCACCAACTCGGCATCAAGAAAGCTTCCATCGGCACCTGAATCGATAAAAGCGTTAATCGCTAAGCTCTGATTCCTGTTCATAAGGGTAGCCGGGAAACGGGGTCTGACAGAGGTATTGAGAGGTCGAAACTGGCTCGCTAAAAGTCCTCCCAACTTTAGCGAGCCGCGCAGTTTGACGACCCGACTGGAACCTGAGAAGCTGATCGGTTGGCCGGAACCCATTGCTTCTCCCTCCTTCGCTCTCGGACTCGATTATCCACCCGAATAGACAAGGCTACCAAGCTGTCCAGGTCACTAGGCTCGGATAGGAGATCAACTCATCCTTGAGCTGCTCCGACAGACCCTGGTAAAAGGCCGCTTGCAGAGCCTCCTCATTCCACCCACTCTCCACAGCCAACGTCTTGAACTCGATCACGAAGTCGGCCACGCTGCGAGTTCCTTGGCGAAGCGAAAACAGGCACCTAGCTGCGTCCCTCCCTCGGACGGAATGGTCGAAGAGCTTCCTCATCTCGGCCGTGAACCCCTGGTATGAAGCCATGCAGGGATCCTGTCGTTCCCAAACGGCTGAAGCCCACTCCAGCGCTCGACCACGCAGCAACTCAATCACAAAGGCTATCCTAGCCTTGTCTGTGGCATAAGAGTAGGGCTGTAGATCGAACACTAATCCACACTGCATAAGGAAGGAACGGCATCTTCCCAGCTCCCCCTCATATTTATCCGGCGTCGGAACCTTGGGCTCACGGAAGGACACAGCTTCAGAAGCGGCAGGCGAGATGGGTGAAACCGGTAGTGGATCCTCCACCGGACACTTGCGTTGGTTCTGGACCTCCGTCAGACCGGTAGAAAGGTTCCGAACTGACAACGCGATCTCCTGTAGTACCGTGCTATGATGGCCCAACATCTTCTCCTGCTGGGTAATGGCATGGCGAACAGAGTCCAGGTCCGCTGGGTTCATTACTGGCCGGATCGTTCTGTCACGAGTTGCTAAGCCAGAACCCAGAAGCAGACCAGGACAAGGTAAGTTGAAACGAAGGTGAGTGTTTATTTACTAATTCAAGAGTGATGCTGAATAATCCAGGGAACAGAGCGGGCGGCGTTGATTAGTTGTTGGGGGTGCAGTGGTTGATCCCATCCTGGAGTCGGCAGCCGCCGACCACCAGGCAGAGGTTGGATGAAGGTTCCGGACGGGTGACTGCAGATGGAACAAAACGGGGGTAAGTAAGCAACAACCCAACAAGGTGCAAAAACAACAAAACTAACGCTAGGCTCTAAGACTGATACTCTGGTAAACCTACTGTTCATGGCTAACGATCCGGCAGGGAATGGATGTTAGGCCAGAGCCTAAGAAGGGTGATGATCAGGACCAGGTGTGCAGATTGCTGATGGGATGCAGGTGCGGAAATCAAGAGAGCTCCCCGGAGCGTTCCCGAACCCTCGGGAAACTGGAGATCACGAACAGAAAAACTAGTCCACAGACAGGACCCGACTCAGACTGCCGGGATCGTTACACGCAGGCTATGTTTCACAGGGATTCAACATGATTAACGGTCCGCAGGCTATGTTTCACAGGGATTCAACATGATTAACGGTCCGCAGGCTATGTTTCACAGGGATTCAACATGATTAACGGTCCGCAGGCTTTGTTTCACAGGGATTCAACATGATTAACGGTCCGTAGGCTATGTTTCACAGGGATTCAACATGATTAACGGTCCGCAGGCTATGTTTCACAGGGATTCAACATGATTAACGGTCCGCAGGCTATGTTTCACAGGGATTCAACATGATTAACGGTCCGCAGGCTATGTTTCACAGGGATTTAACATGATTAACCGTCCGCAGGCTATGTTTCACAGGGATTTAACATGATTAACCGTCCGCAGGCTATGTTTCACAGGGATTCAACATGATTAACGGTCCGCAGGCTATGTTTCACAGGGATTCAACATGATTAACGGTCCGCAGGCTATGTTTCACAGGGATTCAACATGATTAACCGTCCGCAGGCTATGTTTTACAGGGATTCAACATGATTAACGGTCCGCAGGCTATGTTTCACAGGGATTCAGCATGATTAACGGTCCGCAGGCTATGCTTCACAGGGATTCAACATGATTAACCTTCCGCAGGCTATGTTTCACAGGGATTCAACATGATTAACGGTCCGCAGGCTATGTTTCACAGGGATTCAACATGTTTAATGGTTCGCAGGCTATGTTTCACACGGATTCAACATGATTAACCGTCCGCAGGCTATGTTTCACAGGGATTCAACATGATTAACGGTCCGCAGGCTATGATTCACAGGGATTCAACATGATTAACGGTCCGCAGGCTATGTTTCACAGGGATTCAACATGATTAACCGTCCGCAGGCTATGTTTTACAGGGATTCAACATGATTAACGGTCCGCAGGCTATGTTTCACAGGGATTCAACATGATTAACGGTCCGCAGGCTATGTTTCACAGGGATTCAACATGATTAACCGTCCGCAGGCTATATTTTACAGGGATTCAACATGATTAACGGTCCGCAGGCTATGTTTCATAGGGATTCAACATGATTAACGGTCTGCAGGCTATGTTTCACAGGGATTCAACATGATTAACAGTCTGCAGGCTATGTTTCACAGGGATTCAACATGATTAACGGTCCGCAGGCTATGTTTCACAGGGATTCAACATGATTAACCGTCCGCAGGCTATGTTTCACAGGGATTCAACATGATTAACGGTCCGCAGGCTATGTTTCACAGGGATTCAACATGATTAACGGTCCGCAGGCTATGTTTCACAGGGATTCAACATGATTAACAGTCTGCAGGCTATGTTTCACAGGGATTCAACATGATTAACGGTCCGCAGGCTATGTTTCACAGGGATTTAACATGATTAACCGTCCGCGAGGCTATGTTTCACAGGGATTCAACATGATTAACGGTCCGCGAGGCTATGTTTCACAGGGATTCAACATGATTAACAGTCTGCAGGCTATGTTTCACAGGGATTCAACATGATTAACGGTCCGCAGGCTATGTTTCACAGGGATTCAACATGATTAGCGGTCCGCAGGCTATGTTTCACAGGGATTTAACATGATTAACAGTCCGCAGGCTATGTTTCACAGGGATTCAACATGATTAACGGTCCGCAGGCTATGTTTCACAGGGATTTAACATGATTAACCGTCTGCAGGCTATGATTCACAGGGATTCAACATGATTAACGGTCCGCAGGCTATGTTTCACAGGGATTCAACATGATTAACCGTCCGCAGGCTATGTTTTACAGGGATTCAACATGATTAACGGTCCGCAGGCTATGTTTCACAGGGATTCAACATGATTAACGGTCCGCAGGCTATGTTTCACAGGGATTCAACATGATTAATCGTCCGCAGGCTATATTTTACAGGGATTCAACATGATTAACGGTCCGCAGGCTATGTTTCACAGGGATTCAACATGATTAACGGTCTGCAGGCTATGTTTCACAGGGATTCAACATGATTAACGGTCCGCAGGCTATGTTTCACAGGGATTCAACATGATTAACCGTCCGCAGGCTATGTTTTACAGGGATTCAACATGATTAACGGTCCGCAGGCTATGTTTCACAGGGATTCAACATGATTAACGGTCCGCAGGCTATGTTTCACAGGGATTCAACATGATTAACAGTCTGCAGGCTATGTTTCACAGGGATTCAACATGATTAACGGTCCGCAGGCTATGTTTCACAGGGATTTAACATGATTAACCGTCCGCAGGCTATGTTTCACAGGGATTCAACATGATTAACGGTCCGCAGGCTATGTTTCACAGGGATTCAACATGATTAACAGTCTGCAGGCTATGTTTCACAGGGATTCAACATGATTAACGGTCCGCAGGCTATGTTTCACAGGGATTCAACATGATTAACGGTCCGCAGGCTATGTTTCACAGGGATTTAACATGATTAACAGTCCGCAGGCTATGTTTCACAGGGATTCAACATGATTAACGGTCCAGGCTATGTTTCACAGGGATTTAACATGATTAACCGTCTGCAGGCTATGTTTCACAGGGATTCAACATGATTAACGGTCCGCAGGCTATGTTTCACAGGGATTCAACATGATTAACGGTTCGTAAGGCTATGTTTCACAGGGATTCAACATGATTAACGGTCCGCAGGCTATGTTTCACAGGGGATTTAACATGATTAACCGTCCGCAGGCTATGTTTCACAGGGATTCAACATGATTAACGGTCCGCAGGCTATGTTTCACAGGGATTCAACATGATTAACGGTCCGCAGGCTATGTTTCACAGGGATTTAACATGATTAACGCGTCCGCAGGCTATGTTTCACAGGGATTTAACATGATTAACGGTCCGCAGGCTATGTTTCACAGGGATTCAACATGATTAACGGTCCGCAGGCTATGTTTCACAGGGATTCAACATGATTAACGGTCCGCGGGCTATGTTTCACAGGGATTCAACATGATTAACCGTCCGCAGGCTATGTTTTACAGGGATTCAACATGATTAACGGTCCGCAGGCTATGTTTCACAGGGATTCAACATGATTAACGGTCCGCAGGCTATGTTTCACAGGGATTCAACATGATTAACAGTCCGCAGGCTATGTTTCACAGGGATTCAACATGATTAACGGTCCGCAGGCTATGTTTCACAGGGATTCAACATGATTAACGGTCCGCAGGCTATGTTTCACAGGGATTCAACATGATTAACGGTCCGCAGGCTATGTTTCACAGGGATTCAACATGATTAACGGTCCGCAGGCTATGTTTCACAGGGATTCAACATGATTAACGGTCCGCAGGCTATGTTTCACAGGGATTCAACATGATTAACGGTCCGCAGGCTATGTTTCACAGGGATTTAACATGATTAACAGTCCGCAGGCTATGTTTCACAGGGATTCAACATGATTAACGGTCCGCAGGCTATGTTTCACAGGGATTTAACATGATTAACCGTCCGCAGGCTATGTTTCACAGGGATTCAACATGATTAACGGTCCGCAGGCTATGTTTCACAGGGATTCAACATGATTAACGGTCCGCAGGCTATGTTTCACAGGGATTCAACATGATTAACGGTCCGCAGGCTATGTTTCACAGGGATTCAACATGATTAACGGTCCGCAGGCTATGTTTCACAGGGATTCAACATGATTAACGGTCCGCAGGCTATGTTTCACAGGGATTCAACATGATTAACGGTCCGCAGGCTATGTTTCACAGGGGATTCAACATGATTAACGGTCCGCAGGCAATGTTTCACAGGGATTCAACATGATTAACGGTCCGCAGGCTATGTTTCACAGGGATTCAACGTGATTAACGGTCCGCAGGCTATGTTTCACAGGGATTTAACATGATTAACCGTCCGCAGGCTATGTTTCACAGGATTCAACATGATTAACGGTCCGCAGGCTATGTTTCACAGGGATTCAACATGATTAACGGTCCGCAGGCTATGTTTCACAGGGATTTAACATGATTAACCGTCCGCAGGCTATGTTTCACAGGGATTTAACATGATTAACGGTCCGCAGCTATGTTTCACAGGGATTCAACATGATTAACGATCCGCAGGCTATGTTTCACAGGGATTCAACATGATTAACGGTCCGCAGGCTATGTTTCACAGGGATTCAACATGATTAACGGTCCGCAGGCTATGTTTCACAGGGATTTAACATGATTAACCGTCCGCAGGCTATGTTTCACAGGGATTTAACATGATTAACGGTCCGCAGGCTATGTTTCACAGGGATTCAACATGATTAACGATCCGCAGGCTATGTTTCACAGGGATTCAACATGATTAACGGTCCGCAGGCTATGTTTCACAGGGATTCAACATGATTAACGGTCCGCAGGCTATGTTTCACAGGGATTCAACATGATTAACGGTCCGCAGGCTATGTTTCACAGGGATTCAACATGATTAACGGTCCGCAGGCTATGTTTCACAGGGATTCAACATGATTAACAGTCTGCAGGCTATGTTTCACAGGGGTTCAACATGATTAACGGTCCGCAGGCTATGTTTCACAGGGATTCAACATGATTAACGGTCCGCAGGCTATGTTTCACAGGGATTCAACATGATTAACAGTCTGCAGGCTATGTTTCACAGGGATTCAACATGATTAACGGTCCGCAGGCTATGTTTCACAGGGATTCAACATGATTAACCGTCCGCAGGCTATGTTTTACAGGGATTCAACATGATTAACGGTCCGCAGGCTATGTTTCACAGGGATTCAACATGATTAACGGTCCGCAGGCAATGTTTCACAGGGATTCAACATGATTAACGGTCCGCAGGCTATGTTTCACAGGGATTCAACATGATTAACGGTCCGCAGGCTATGTTTCACAGGGATTTAACATGATTAACCGTCCGCAGGCTATGTTTCACAGGGATTCAACATGATTAACGGTCCGCAGGCTATGTTTCACAGGGATTTAACATGATTAACCGTCCGCAGGCTATGTTTCACAGGGATTTAACATGATTAACGGTCCGCAGGCTATGTTTCACAGGGATTCAACATGATTAACGATCCGCAGGCTATGTTTCACAGGGATTCAACATGATTAACGGTCCGCAGGGTATGTTTCACAGGGATTCAACATGATTAACGGTCCGCAGGCTATGTTTCACAGGGATTCAACATGATTAACGGTCCGCAGGCTATGTTTCACAGGGATTTAACATGATTAACCGTCCGCAGGCTATGTTTCACAGGGATTCAACATGATTAACGGTCCGCAGGCTATGTTTCACAGGGGATTCAACATGATTAACGGTCCGCAGGCTATGTTTCACAGGGATTTATCATGATTAACCGTCCGCAGGCTATGTTTCACAGGGATTTAACATGATTAACGGTCCGCAGGCTATGTTTCACAGGGATTCAACATGATTAACGGTCCGCAGGCTATGTTTCACAAGGATTCAACATGATTAACGGTCCGCAGGCTATGTTTCACAGGGATTCAACATGATTAACCGTCCGCAGGCTATGTTTTACAGGGATTCAACATGATTAACGGTCCGCAGGCTATGTTTCACAGGGATTCAACATGATTAACGGTCCGCAGGCTATGTTTCACAGGGATTCAACATGATTAACAGTCTGCAGGCTATGTTTCACAGGGATTCAACATGATTAACGGTCCGCAGGCTATGTTTCACAGGGATTTAACATGATTAACCGTCCGCAGGCTATGTTTCACAGGGATTCAACATGATTAACGGTCCGCAGGCTATGTTTCACAGGGATTCAACATGATTAACAGTCTGCAGGCTATGTTTCACAGGGATTCAACATGATTAACGGTCCGCAGGCTATGTTTCACAGGGATTCAACATGATTAACGGTCCGCAGGCTATGTTTCACAGGAATTTAACATGATTAACCGTCCGCAGGCTACGTTTCACAGGGATTCAACATGATTAACGGTCCGCAGGCTATGTTTCACAGGGATTCAACATGATTAACCGTCCGCAGGCTATGTTTCACAGGGATTTAACATGATTAACGGTCCGCAGGCTATGTTTCACAGGGATTCAACATGATTAACGATCCGCAGGCTATGTTTCACAGGGATTCAACATGATTAACGGTCCGCAGGCTATGTTTCACAGGGATTTAACATGATTAACCGTCCGCAGGCTATGTTTCACAGGGATTCAACATGATTAACGGTCCGCAGGCTATGTTTCACAGGGATTCAACATGATTAACGGTCCGCAGGCTATGTTTCACAGGGATTTAACATGATTAACCGTCCGCAGGCTATGTTTCACAGGGATTTAACATGATTAACGGTCCGCAGGCTATGTTTCACAGGGATTCAACATGATTAACGGTCCGCAGGCTATGTTTCACAGGGATTCAACATGATTAACGGTCCGCAGGCTATGTTTCACAGGGATTCAACATGATTAACCGTCCGCAGGCTATGTTTTACAGGGATTCAACATGATTAACGGTCCGCAGGCTATGTTTCACAGGGATTCAACATGATTAACGGTCCGCAGGCTATGTTTCACAGGGATTCAACATGATTAACAGTCTGCAGGCTATGTTTCACAGGGATTCAACATGATTAACGGTCCGCAGGCTATGTTTCACAGGGATTTAACATGATTAACCGTCCGCAGGCTATGTTTCACAGGGATTCAACATGATTAACGGTCCGCAGGCTATGTTTCACAGGGATTCAACATGATTAACAGTCTGCAGGCTATGTTTCACAGGGATTCAACATGATTAACGGTCCGCAGGCTATGTTTCACAGGGATTCAACATGATTAACGGTCCGCAGGCTATGTTTCACAGGAATTTAACATGATTAACAGTCCGCAGGCTATGTTTCACAGGGATTCAACATGATTAACGGTCCGCAGGCTATGTTTCACAGGGATTTAACATGATTAACCGTCTGCAGGCTATGTTTCACAGGGATTCAACATGATTAACGGTCCGCAGGCTATGTTTCACAGGGATTCAACATGATTAATGGTCCGCGAGGCTATGTTTCACAGGGATTCAACATGATTAACGGTCCGCAGGCTATGTTTCACAGGGATTCAACATGATTAACGGTCCGCAGGCTATGTTTCACAGGGATTCAACATGATTAACGGTCCGCAGGCTATGTTTCACAGGGATTCAACATGATTAACGGTCCGCAGGCTATGTTTCACAGGGATTCAACATGATTAACGGTCCGCAGGCAATGTTTCACAGGGATTCAACATGATTAACGGTCCGCAGGCTATGTTTCACAGGGATTCAACGTGATTAACGGTCCGCAGGCTATGTTTCACAGGGATTTAACATGATTAACCGTCCGCAGGCTATGTTTCACAGGGATTCAACATGATTAACGGTCCGCGAGGCTATGTTTCACAGGGATTCAACATGATTAACGGTCCGCAGGCTATGTTTCACAGGGATTTAACATGATTAACCGTCCGCAGGCTATGTTTCACAGGAATTTAACATGATTAACGGTCCGCAGGCTATGTTTCACAGGGATTCAACATGATTAACGATCCGCAGGCTATGTTTCACAGGGATTCAACATGATTAACGGTCCGCAGGCTATGTTTCACAGGGATTCAACATGATTAACGGTCCGCAGGCTATGTTTCACAGGGATTCAACATGATTAACGGTCCGCAGGCTATGTTTCACAGGGGTTCAACATGATTAACGGTCCGCAGGCTATGTTTCACAGGGATTCAACATGATTAACGGTCCGCAGGCTATGTTTCACAGGGATTCAACATGATTAACGGTCCGCAGGCTATGTTTCACAGGGATTCAACATGATTAACGGTCCGCAGGCAATGTTTCACAGGGATTCAACATGATTAACGGTCCGCAGGCTATGTTTCACAGGGATTCAACATGATTAACGGTCCGCAGGCTATGTTTCACAGGGATTTAACATGATTAACCGTCCGCGAGGCTATGTTTCACAGGGATTTAACATGATTAACGGTCCGCAGGCTATGTTTCACAGGGATTCAACATGATTAACGGTCCGCGAGGCTATGTTTCACAGGGATTCAACATGATTAACGGTCCGCAGGCAATGTTTCACAGGGATTCAACATGATTAACGGTCCGCAGGCTATGTTTCACAGGGGATTCAACATGATTAACGGTCCGCAGGCTATGTTTCACAGGGATTTAACATGATTAACCGTCCGCAGGCTATGTTTCACAGGGATTTAACATGATTAACGGTCCGCAGGCTATGTTTCACAGGGATTCAACATGATTAACGATCCGCAGGCTATGTTTCACAGGGATTCAACATGATTAACGGTCCGCAGGCTATGTTTCACAGGGATTCAACATGATTAACGGTCCGCAGGCTATGTTTCACAGGGATTCAACATGATTAACGGTCCGCAGGCTATGTTTCACAGGGGTTCAACATGATTAACGGTCCGCGAGGCTATGTTTCACAGGGATTCAACATGATTAACGGTCCGCAGGCTATGTTTCACAGGGATTCAACATGATTAACAGTCTGCAGGCTATGTTTCACAGGGATTCAACATGATTAACGGTCCGCAGGCTATGTTTCACAGGGATTCAACATGATTAACCGTCCGCAGGCTATGTTTTACAGGGATTCAACATGATTAACGGTCCGCAGGCTATGTTTCACAGGGATTCAACATGATTAACGGTCCGCAGGCTATGTTTCACAGGGATTCAACATGATTAACCGTCCGCAGGCTATGTTTCACAGGGATTCAACATGATTAACGGTCCTGAGGCTATGTTTCACAGGGATTCAACATGATTAACCGTCCGCAGGCTATGTTTCACAGGGATTCAACATGATTAACGGTCCGCAGGCTATGTTTCACAGGGATTCAACATGATTAACAGTCTGCAGGCTATGTTTCACAGGGATTCAACATGATTAACGGTCCGCAGGCTATGTTTCACAGGGATTCAACATGATTAACGGTCCGAGGCTATGTTTCACAGGGATTTAACATGATTAACAGTCCTGCAGGCTATGTTTCACAGGGATTCAACATGATTAACGGTCCGCGAGGCTATGTTTCACAGGGATTTAACATGATTAACCGTCTGCAGGCTATGTTTCACAGGGATTCAACATGATTAACGGTCCGCAGGCTATGTTTCACAGGGATTCAACATGATTAACGGTTATAAGGCTATGTTTCACAGGGATTCAACATGATTAACGGTCCGCGGGCTATGTTTCACAGGGATTCAACATGATTAACGGTCCACAGGCTATGTTTCACAGGGATTCAACATGATTAACGGTCCGCAGGCTATGTTTCACAGGGATTCAACATGATTAACGGTCCGCAGGCTTTGTTTCACAGGGATTCAACATGATTAACGGTCCGCAGGCTATGTTTCACAGGGATTCAACATGATTAACGGTCCGCAGGCTATGTTTCACAGGGATTCAACATGATTAACGGTCCGCAGGCTATGTTTCACAGGGATTTAACATGATTAACCGTCCGCAGGCTATGTTTCACAGGGATTCAACATGATTAACGGTCCGCAGGCTATGTTTCACAGGGATTCAACATGATTAACGGTCCGCAGGCTATGTTTCTACAGGGATTTAACATGATTAACCGTCCGCAGGCTATGTTTCACAGGGGATTTAACATGATTAACGGTCCGCAGGCTATGTTTCACAGGGATTCAACATGATTAACGGTCCGCGAGGCTATGTTTCACAGGGATTCAACATGATTAACCGTCCGCAGGCTATGTTTTACAGGGATTCAACATGATTAACGGTCCGCGAGGCTATGTTTCACAGGGATTCAACATGATTAACGGTCCGCAGGCTATGTTTCACAGGGATTCAACATGATTAACAGTCTGCAGGCTATGTTTCACAGGGATTCAACATGATTAACGGTCCGCAGGCTATGTTTCACAGGGGATTTAACATGATTAACCGTCCGCAGGCTATGTTTCACAGGGATTCAACATGATTAACGGTCCGCAGGCTATGTTTCACAGGGATTCAACATGATTAACAGTCTGCAGGCTATGTTTCACAGGGATTCAACATGATTAACGGTCCGCAGGCTATGTTTCACAGGGATTCAACATGATTAACGGTCCGCAGGCTATGTTTCACAGGGATTTAACATGATTAACAGTCCATGGCTATGTTTCACAGGGATTCAACATGATTAACGGTCCGCGAGGCTATGTTTCACAGGGATTTAACATGATTAACCGTCTGCAGGCTATGTTTCACAGGGATTCAACATGATTAACGGTCCGCAGGCTATGTTTCACAGGGATTCAACATGATTAACGGTTATAAGGCTATGTTTCACAGGGATTCAACATGATTAACGGTCCGCAGGCTATGTTTCACAGGGATTCAACATGATTAACGGTCCACAGGCTATGTTTCACAGGGATTCAACATGATTAACGGTCCGCAGGCTATGTTTCACAGGGATTCAACATGATTAACGGTCCGCAGGCTTTGTTTCACAGGGATTCAACATGATTAACGGTCCGCAGGCTATGTTTCACAGGGGATTCAACATGATTAACGGTCCGCAGGCTATGTTTCACAGGGATTCAACATGATTAACGGTCCGCAGGCTATGTTTCACAGGGATTTAACATGATTAACCGTCCGCAGGCTATGTTTCACAGGGATTCAACATGATTAACGGTCCGCAGGCTATGTTTCACAGGGATTCAACATGATTAACGGTCCGCAGGCTATGTTTCACAGGGATTTAACATGATTAACCGTCCGCAGGCTATGTTTCACAGGGATTTAACATGATTAACGGTCCGCAGGCTATGTTTCACAGGGATTCAACATGATTAACGGTCCGCAGGCTATGTTTCACAGGGATTCAACATGATTAACCGTCCGCAGGCTATGTTTTACAGGGATTCAACATGATTAACGGTCCGCAGGCTATGTTTCACAGGGATTCAACATGATTAACGGTCCGCAGGCTATGTTTCACAGGGATTCAACATGATTAACAGTCTGCAGGCTATGTTTCACAGGGATTCAACATGATTAACGGTCCGCAGGCTATGTTTCACAGGGATTTAACATGATTAACCGTCCGCAGGCTATGTTTCACAGGGATTCAACATGATTAACGGTCCGCAGGCTATGTTTCACAGGGATTCAACATGATTAACGGTCCGCAGGCTATGTTTCACAGGGATTTAACATGATTAACCGTCTGCAGGCTATGTTTCACAGGGATTCAACATGATTAACGGTCCGCAGGCTATGTTTCACAGGGATTCAACATGATTAACGGTCCGCAGGCTATGTTTCACAGGGATTCAACATGATTAACGGTCCGCAGGCTATGTTTCACAGGGATTCAACATGATTAACGGTCCGCAGGCTATGTTTCACAGGGATTCAACATGATTAACGGTCCGCAGGCTATGTTTCACAGGGATTTAACATGATTAACCGTCCGCAGGCTATGTTTCACAGGGATTTAACATGATTAACGGTCCGCAGGCTATGTTTCACAGGGATTCAACATGATTAACGATCCGCAGGGCTATGTTTCACAGGGATTCAACATGATTAACGGTCCGCAGGCTATGTTTCACAGGGATTCAACATGATTAACGGTCCGCAGGCTATGTTTCACAGGGATTCAACATGATTAACGGTCCGCAGGCTATGTTTCACAGGGATTCAACGTGATTAACGGTCCGCAGGCTATGTTTCACAGGGATTTAACATGATTAACCGTCCGCAGGCTATGTTTCACAGGGATTCAACATGATTAACGGTCCGCAGGCTATGTTTCACAGGGATTCAACATGATTAACGGTCCGCAGGCTATGTTTCACAGGGATTTAACATGATTAACCGTCCGCAGGCTATGTTTCACAGGGATTTAACATGATTAACGGTCCGCAGGCTATGTTTCACAGGGATTCAACATGATTAACGATCCGCGAGGCTATGTTTCACAGGGATTCAACATGATTAACGGTCCGCAGGCTATGTTTCACAGGGATTCAACATGATTAACGGTCCGCAGGCTATGTTTCACAGGGATTTAACATGATTAACCGTCCGCAGGCTATGTTTCACAGGGATTTAACATGATTAACGGTCCGCAGGCTATGTTTCACAGGGATTCAACATGATTAACGATCCGCAGGCTATGTTTCACAGGGATTCAACATGATTAACGGTCCGCAGGCTATGTTTCACAGGGATTCAACATGATTAACGGTCCGCAGGCTATGTTTCACAGGGATTTAACATGATTAACGGTCCGCAGGCTATGTTTCACAGGGATTCAACATGATTAACGATCCGCAGGCTATGTTTCACAGGGATTCAACATGATTAACGGTCCGCAGGCTATGTTTCACAGGGATTCAACATGATTAACGGTCCGCAGGCTATGTTTCACAGGGATTCAACATGATTAACGGTCCGCAGGCTATGTTTCACAGGGGTTCAACATGATTAACGGTCCGCAGGCTATGTTTCACAGGGATTCAACATGATTAACGGTCCGCAGGCTATGTTTCACAGGGATTTAACATGATTAACCGTCCGCAGGCTATGTTTCACAGGGATTTAACATGATTAACGGTCCGCAGGCTATGTTTCACAGGGATTCAACATGATTAACGATCCGCAGGCTATGTTTCACAGGGATTCAACATGATTAACGGTCCGCAGGCTATGTTTCACAGGGATTCAACATGATTAACGGTCCGCAGGCTATGTTTCACAGGGATTCAACATGATTAACGGTCCGCAGGCTATGTTTCACAGGGATTTAACATGATTAACCGTCCGCAGGCTATGTTTCACAGGGATTCAACATGATTAACGGTCCGCAGGCTATGTTTCACAGGGATTCAACATGATTAACGGTCCGCAGGCTATGTTTCACAGGGATTTAACATGATTAACCGTCCGCAGGCTATGTTTCACAGGGATTTAACATGATTAACGGTCCGCAGGCTATGTTTCACAGGGATTCAACATGATTAACGGTCCGCAGGCTATATTTCACAGGGATTCAACATGATTAACGGTCCGCAGGCTATGTTTCACAGGGATTCAACATGATTAACCGTCCGCAGGCTATGTTTTACAGGGATTCAACATGATTAACGGTCCGCAGGCTATGTTTCACAGGGATTCAACATGATTAACGGTCCGCAGGCTATGTTTCACAGGGATTCAACATGATTAACAGTCTGCAGGCTATGTTTCACAGGGATTCAACATGATTAACGGTCCGCAGGCTATGTTTCACAGGGATTTAACATGATTAACCGCCCGCAGGCTATGTTTCACAGGGATTCAACATGATTAACGGTCCGCAGGCTATGTTTCACAGGGATTCAACATGATTAACAGTCTGCAGGCTATGTTTCACAGGGATTCAACATGATTAACGGTCCGCAGGCTATGTTTCACAGGGATTCAACATGATTAACGGTCCGCAGGCTATGTTTCACAGGAATTTAACATGATTAACAGTCCGCAGGCTATGTTTCACAGGGATTCAACATGATTAACGGTCCGCAGGCTATGTTTCACAGGGATTTAACATGATTAACCGTCTGCAGGCTATGTTTCACAGGGATTCAACATGATTAACGGTCCGCAGGCTATGTTTCACAGGGATTCAACATGATTAACGGTCCGCAGGCTATGTTTCACAGGGATTCAACATGATTAACGGTCCGCAGGCTATGTTTCACAGGGATTCAACATGATTAACGGTCCGCAGGCTATGTTTCACAGGGATTCAACATGATTAACGGTCCGCAGGCTATGTTTCACAGGGATTCAACATGATTAACGGTCCGCAGGCTATGTTTCACAGGGATTCAACATGATTAACGGTCCGCAGGCAATGTTTCACAGGGATTCAACATGATTAACGGTCCGCAGGCTATGTTTCACAGGGATTCAACGTGATTAACGGTCCGCAGGGCTATGTTTCACAGGGATTTAACATGATTAACCGTCCGCAGGCTATGTTTCACAGGGATTCAACATGATTAACGGTCCGCAGGCTATGTTTCACAGGGATTCAACATGATTAACGGTCCGCAGGCTATGTTTCACAGGGATTTAACATGATTAACCGTCCGCAGGCTATGTTTCACAGGGATTTAACATGATTAACGGTCCGCAGGCTATGTTTCACAGGGATTCAACATGATTAACGATCCGCAGGCTATGTTTCACAGGGATTCAACATGATTAACGGTCCGCAGGCTATGTTTCACAGGGATTCAACATGATTAACGGTCCGCAGGCTATGTTTCACAGGGATTCAACATGATTAACGGTCCGCAGGCTATGTTTCACAGGGGTTCAACATGATTAACGGTCCGCAGGCTATGTTTCACAGGGATTCAACATGATTAACGGTCCGCAGGCTATGTTTCACAGGGATTCAACATGATTAACGGTCCGCAGGCTATGTTTCACAGGGATTCAACATGATTAACGGTCCGCAGGCAATGTTTCACAGGGATTCAACATGATTAACGGTCCGCAGGCTATGTTTCACAGGGATTCAACATGATTAACGGTCCGCAGGCTATGTTTCACAGGGATTTAACATGATTAACCGTCCGCAGGCTATGTTTCACAGGGATTCAACATGATTAACGGTCCGCAGGCTATGTTTCACAGGGATTCAACATGATTAACGGTCCGCAGGCTATGTTTCACAGGGATTTAACATGATTAACCGTCCGCAGGCTATGTTTCACAGGGATTTAACATGATTAACGGTCCGCAGGCTATGTTTCACAGGGATTCAACATGATTAACGATCCGCAGGCTATGTTTCACAGGGATTCAACATGATTAACGGTCCGCAGGCTATGTTTCACAGGGATTCAACATGATTAACGGTCCGCAGGCTATGTTTCACAGGGATTCAACATGATTAACGGTCCGAGGCTATGTTTCACAGGGGTTCAACATGATTAACGGTCCGCAGGCTATGTTTCACAGGGATTCAACATGATTAACGGTCCGCAGGCTATGTTTCACAGGGATTCAACATGATTAACAGTCTGCAGGCTATGTTTCACAGGGATTCAACATGATTAACGGTCCGCAGGCTATGTTTCACAGGGATTCAACATGATTAACCGTCCGCAGGCTATGTTTTACAGGGATTCAACATGATTAACGGTCCGCAGGCTATGTTTCACAGGGATTCAACATGATTAACGGTCCGCAGGCTATGTTTCACAGGGATTCAACATGATTAACAGTCTGCAGGCTATGTTTCACAGGGATTCAACATGATTAACGGTCCGCAGGCTATGTTTCACAGGGATTTAACACGATTAACCGTCCGCAGGCTATGTTTCACAGGGATTCAACATGATTAACGGTCCGCAGGCTATGTTTCACAGGGATTCAACATGATTAACAGTCTGCAGGCTATGTTTCACAGGGATTCAACATGATTAACGGTCCGCAGGCTATGTTTCACAGGGATTCAACATGATTAACGGTCCGCAGGCTATGTTTCACAGGGATTTAACATGATTAACAGTCCGCAGGCTATGTTTCACAGGGATTCAACATGATTAACGGTCCGCAGGCTATGTTTCACAGGGATTTAACATGATTAACCGTCTGCAGGCTATGTTTCACAGGGATTCAACATGATTAACGGTCCGCAGGCTATGTTTCACAGGGATTCAACATGATTAACGGTTATAAGGCTATGTTTCACAGGGATTCAACATGATTAACGGTCCGCAGGCTATGTTTCACAGGGATTCAACATGATTAACGGTCCACAGGCTATGTTTCACAGGGATTCAACATGATTAACGGTCCGCAGGCTATGTTTCACAGGGATTCAACATGATTAACGGTCCGCAGGCTTTGTTTCACAGGGATTCAACATGATTAACGGTCCGCAGGCTATGTTTCACAGGGATTCAACATGATTAACGGTCCGCAGGCTATGTTTCACAGGGATTCAACATGATTAACGGTCCGCAGGCTATGTTTCGCAGGGATTTAACATGATTAACCGTCCGCAGGCTATGTTTCACGGGGATTCAACATGATTAACGGTCCGCAGGCTATGTTTCACAGGGATTCAACATGATTAACGGTCCGCAGGCTATGTTTCACAGGGATTTAACATGATTAACCGTCCGCGAGGCTATGTTTCACAGGGATTCAACATGATTAACGGTCCGCAGGCTATGTTTCACAGGGATTCAACATGATTAACCGTCCGCGGGCTATGTTTTACAGGGATTCAACATGATTAACGGTCCGCAGGCTATGTTTCACAGGGATTCAACATGATTAACGGTCCGCAGGCTATGTTTCACAGGGATTCAACATGATTAACAGTCTGCAGGCTATGTTTCACAGGGATTCAACATGATTAACGGTCCGCAGGCTATGTTTCACAGGGATTTAACATGATTAACCGTCCGCGAGGCTATGTTTCACAGGGATTCAACATGATTAACGGTCCGCAGGCTATGTTTCACAGGGATTCAACATGATTAACAGTCTGCAGGCTATGTTTCACAGGGATTCAACATGATTAACGGTCCGCAGGCTATGTTTCACAGGGATTCAACATGATTAACGGTCCGCAGGCTATGTTTCACAGGGATTTAACATGATTAACAGTCCGCAGGCTATGTTTCACAGGGGATTCAACATGATTAACGGTCCGCAGGCTATGTTTCACAGGGATTTAACATGATTAACCGTCTGCAGGCTATGTTTCACAGGGATTCAACATGATTAACGGTCCGCAGGCTATGTTTCACAGGGATTCAACATGATTAACGGTTATAAGGCTATGTTTCACAGGGATTCAACATGATTAACGGTCCGCAGGCTATGTTTCACAGGGATTCAACATGATTAACGGTCCACAGGCTATGTTTCACAGGGATTCAACATGATTAACGGTCCGCAGGCTATGTTTCACAGGGATTCAACATGATTAACGGTCCGCAGGCTTTGTTTCACAGGGATTCAACATGATTAACGGTCTGCAGGCTATGTTTCACAGGGATTCAACATGATTAACGGTCCGCAGGCTATGTTTCACAGGGATTCAACATGATTAACGGTCCGCAGGCTATGTTTCACAGGGGATTTAACATGATTAACCGTCCGCAGGCTATGTTTCACAGGGATTCAACATGATTAACGGTCCGCAGGCTATGTTTCACAGGGATTCAACATGATTAACGGTCCGCAGGCTATGTTTCACAGGGATTTAACATGATTAACCGTCCGCAGGCTATGTTTCACAGGGATTTAACATGATTAACGGTCCGCAGGCTATGTTTCACAGGGATTCAACATGATTAACGGTCCGCAGGCTATGTTTCACAGGGATTCAACATGATTAACCGTCCGCAGGCTATGTTTTACAGGGATTCAACATGATTAACGGTCCGCAGGCTATGTTTCACAGGGATTCAACATGATTAACGGTCCGCAGGCTATGTTTCACAGGGATTCAACATGATTAACAGTCTGCAGGCTATGTTTCACAGGGATTCAACATGATTAACGGTCCGCAGGCTATGTTTCACAGGGATTTAACATGATTAACCGTCCGCAGGCTATGTTTCACAGGGATTCAACATGATTAACGGTCCGGCAGGCTATGTTTCACAGGGATTCAACATGATTAACGGTCCGCAGGCTATGTTTCACAGGGATTTAACATGATTAACCGTCTGCAGGCTATGTTTCACAGGGATTCAACATGATTAACGGTCCGCAGGCTATGTTTCACAGGGATTCAACATGATTAACGGTCCGCAGGCTATGTTTCACAGGGATTTAACATGATTAACCGTCCGCAGGCTATGTTTCACAGGGATTCAACATGATTAACGGTCCGCAGGCTATGTTTCACAGGGATTCAACATGATTAACGGTCCGCAGGCTATGTTTCACAGGGATTTAACATGATTAACCGTCCTGAGGCTATGTTTCACAGGGATTTAACATGATTAACGGTCCGCAGGCTATGTTTCACAGGGATTCAACATGATTAACGGTCCGCAGGCTATGTTTCACAGGGATTCAACATGATTAACCGTCCGCAGGCTATGTTTTACAGGGATTCAACATGATTAACGGTCCGCAGGCTATGTTTCACAGGGATTCAACATGATTAACGGTCCGCAGGCTATGTTTCACAGGGATTCAACATGATTAACAGTCTGCAGGCTATGTTTCACAGGGATTCAACATGATTAACCGGTCCGCAGGCTATGTTTCACAGGGATTTAACATGATTAACCGTCCGCAGGCTATGTTTCACAGGGATTCAACATGATTAACGGTCCGCAGGCTATGTTTCACAGGGATTCAACATGATTAACGGTCCGCAGGCTATGTTTCACAGGGATTTAACATGATTAACCGTCTGCAGGCTATGTTTCACAGGGATTCAACATGATTAACGGTCCGCAGGCTATGTTTCACAGGGATTCAACATGATTAACGGTCCGCAGGCTATGTTTCACAGGGATTCAACATGATTAACGGTCCGCAGGCTATGTTTCACAGGGATTCAACATGATTAACGGTCCGCAGGCTATGTTTCACAGGGATTCAACATGATTAACGGTCCGCAGGCTATGTTTCACAGGGATTTAACATGATTAACCGTCCGCAGGCTATGTTTCACAGGGGATTTAACATGATTAACGGTCCGCAGGCTATGTTTCACAGGGATTCAACATGATTAACGATCCGCGAGGCTATGTTTCACAGGGATTCAACATGATTAACGGTCCGCAGGCTATGTTTCACAGGGATTCAACATGATTAACGGTCCGCAGGCTATGTTTCACAGGGATTCAACATGATTAACGGTCCGCAGGCTATGTTTCACAGGGATTCAACATGATTAACGATCCGCAGGCTATGTTTCACAGGGATTCAACATGATTAACGGTCCGCGAGGCTATGTTTCACAGGGATTCAACATGATTAACGGTCCGCAGGCTATGTTTCACAGGGATTCAACATGATTAACGGTCCGCAGGCTATGTTTCACAGGGGTTCAACATGATTAACGGTCCGCGAGGCTATGTTTCACAGGGATTCAACATGATTAACGGTCCGCAGGCTATGTTTCACAGGGATTCAACATGATTAACAGTCTGCAGGCTATGTTTCACAGGGATTCAACATGATTAACGGTCCGCAGGCTATGTTTCACAGGGATTCAACATGATTAACGGTCCGCAGGCAATGTTTCACAGGGATTCAACATGATTAACGGTCCGCAGGCTATGTTTCACAGGGGATTCAACATGATTAACGGTCCTGCAGGCTATGTTTCACAGGGATTCAACATGATTAACGGTCCGCAGGCTATGTTTCACAGGGGATTCAACATGATTAACGGTCCGCAGGCTATGTTTCACAGGGATTCAACATGATTAACGGTCCGCAGGCTATGTTTCACAGGGATTTAACATGATTAACCGTCCGCAGGCTATGTTTCACAGGGATTTAACATGATTAACGGTCCGCAGGCTATGTTTCACAGGGATTCAACATGATTAACGATCCGCAGGCTATGTTTCACAGGGATTCAACATGATTAACGGTCCGCAGGCTATGTTTCACAGGGATTCAACATGATTAACGGTCCGCAGGCTATGTTTCACAGGGATTCAACATGATTAACGGTCCGCAGGCTATGTTTCACAGGGATTCAACGTGATTAACGGTCCGCGGGCTATGTTTCACAGGGATTTAACATGATTAACCGTCCGCAGGCTATGTTTCACAGGGATTCAACATGATTAACGGTCCGCAGGCTATGTTTCACAGGGATTCAACATGATTAACGGTCCGCAGGCTATGTTTCACAGGGATTTAACATGATTAACCGTCCGCAGGCTATGTTTCACAGGGATTTAACATGATTAACGGTCCGCAGGCTATGTTTCACAGGGATTCAACATGATTAACGATCCGCAGGCTATGTTTCACAGGGATTCAACATGATTAACGGTCCGCAGGCTATGTTTCACAGGGATTCAACATGATTAACGGTCCGCAGGCTATGTTTCACAGGGATTCAACATGATTAACGGTCCGCGAGGCTATGTTTCACAGGGGTTCAACATGATTAACGGTCCGCAGGCTATGTTTCACAGGGATTCAACATGATTAACGGTCCGCAGGCTATGTTTCACAGGGATTCAACATGATTAACAGTCTGCAGGCTATGTTTCACAGGGATTCAACATGATTAACGGTCCGCAGGCTATGTTTCACAGGGATTCAACATGATTAACGGTCCGCAGGCAATGTTTCACAGGGATTCAACATGATTAACGGTCCGCAGGCTATGTTTCACAGGGATTCAACATGATTAACGGTCCGCAGGCTATGTTTCACAGGGGTTCAACATGATTAACGGTCCGCAGGCTATGTTTCACAGGGATTCAACATGATTAACGGTCCGCAGGCTATGTTTCACAGGGATTCAACATGATTAACAGTCTGCAGGCTATGTTTCACAGGGATTCAACATGATTAACGGTCCGCAGGCTATGTTTCACAGGGATTCAACATGATTAACCGTCCGCAGGCTATGTTTTACAGGGATTCAACATGATTAACGGTCCGCAGGCTATGTTTCACAGGGATTCAACATGATTAACGGTCCGCAGGCTATGTTTCACAGGGATTCAACATGATTAACAGTCTGCAGGCTATGTTTCACAGGGATTCAACATGATTAACGGTCCGCAGGCTATGTTTCACAGGGATTTAACATGATTAACCGTCCTGCAGGCTATGTTTCACAGGGATTCAACATGATTAACGGTCCGCAGGCTATGTTTCACAGGGATTCAACATGATTAACAGTCTGCAGGCTATGTTTCACAGGGATTCAACATGATTAACGGTCCGCAGGCTATGTTTCACAGGGGATTCAACATGATTAACGGTCCGCGAGGCTATGTTTCACAGGGATTTAACATGATTAACAGTCCGCAGGCTATGTTTCACAGGGATTCAACATGATTAACGGTCCGCAGGCTATGTTTCACAGGGATTTAACATGATTAACCGTCTGCAGGCTATGTTTCACAGGGATTCAACATGATTAACGGTCCGCAGGCTATGTTTCACAGGGATTCAACATGATTAACGGTTATAAGGCTATGTTTCACAGGGATTCAACATGATTAACGGTCCGCAGGCTATGTTTCACAGGGATTCAACATGATTAACGGTCCACAGGCTATGTTTCACAGGGATTCAACATGATTAACGGTCCGCAGGCTATGTTTCACAGGGATTCAACATGATTAACGGTCCGCAGGACTTTGTTTCACAGGGATTCAACATGATTAACGGTCCGCAGAGCTATGTTTCACAGGGATTCAACATGATTAACCGTCCGCGAGGCTATGTTTCACAGGGATTTAACATGATTAACCGTCCGCAGGCTATGTTTCACAGGGATTCAACATGATTAACGGTCCGCAGGCTATGTTTCACAGGGATTCAACATGATTAACGGTCCGCAGGCTATGTTTCACAGGGATTTAACATGATTAACCGTCCGCAGGCTATGTTTCACAGGGATTTAACATGATTAACGGTCCGCAGGCTATGTTTCACAGGGATTCAACATGATTAACGGTCCGCAGGCTATGTTTCACAGGGATTCAACATGATTAACCGTCCGCAGGCTATGTTTTACAGGGATTCAACATGATTAACGGTCCGCGAGGCTATGTTTCACAGGGATTCAACATGATTAACGGTCCGCAGGCTATGTTTCACAGGGATTCAACATGATTAACAGTCTGCAGGCTATGTTTCACAGGGATTCAACATGATTAACGGTCCGCAGGCTATGTTTCACAGGGATTTAACATGATTAACCGTCCGCGAGGCTATGTTTCACAGGGATTCAACATGATTAACGGTCCGCAGGCTATGTTTCACAGGGATTCAACATGATTAACAGTCTGCAGGCTATGTTTCACAGGGGATTCAACATGATTAACGGTCCGCAAGGCTATGTTTCACAGGGATTCAACATGATTAACGGTCCGCAGGCTATGTTTCACAGGGATTTAACATGATTAACAGTCCGCAGGCTATGTTTCACAGGGATTCAACATGATTAACGGTCCGCAGGCTATGTTTCACAGGGATTTAACATGATTAACCGTCTGCAGGCTATGTTTCACAGGGATTCAACATGATTAACGGTCCGCAGGGCTATGTTTCACAGGGATTCAACATGATTAACGGTTATAAGGCTATGTTTCACAGGGATTCAACATGATTAACGGTCCGCAGGCTATGTTTCACAGGGGATTCAACATGATTAACGGTCCGCAGGCTATGTTTCACAGGGATTCAACGTGATTAACGGTCCGCAGGCTATGTTTCACAGGGATTTAACATGATTAACCGTCCGCAGGCTATGTTTCACAGGGATTCAACATGATTAACGGTCCGCAGGCTATGTTTCACAGGGATTCAACATGATTAACGGTCCGCAGGCTATGTTTCACAGGATTTAACATGATTAACCGTCCCAGGCTATGTTTCACAGGGATTTAACATGATTAACGGTCCGCAGGCTATGTTTCACAGGGATTCAACATGATTAACGATCCGCAGGCTATGTTTCACAGGGATTCAACATGATTAACGGTCCGCAGGCTATGTTTCACAGGGGATTCAACATGATTAACGGTCCGCGAGGCTATGTTTCACAGGGATTCAACATGATTAACGGTCCGCAGGCTATGTTTCACAGGGGTTCAACATGATTAACGGTCCGCAGGCTATGTTTCACAGGGATTCAACATGATTAACGGTCCGCAGGCTATGTTTCACAGGGATTCAACATGATTAACAGTCTGCAGGCTATGTTTCACAGGGATTCAACATGATTAACGGTCCGCAGGCTATGTTTCACAGGGATTCAACATGATTAACGGTCCGCAGGCAATGTTTCACAGGGATTCAACATGATTAACGGTCCGCGGGCTATGTTTCACAGGGATTCAACATGATTAACGGTCCGCGAGCTATGTTTCACAGGGGTTCAACATGATTAACGGTCCGCAGGCTATGTTTCACAGGGATTCAACATGATTAACGGTCCGCAGGCTATGTTTCACAGGGATTCAACATGATTAACAGTCTGCAGGCTATGTTTCACAGGGATTCAACATGATTAACGGTCCGCAGGCTATGTTTCACAGGGATTCAACATGATTAACCGTCCGCAGGCTATGTTTTACAGGGATTCAACATGATTAACGGTCCGCAGGCTATGTTTCACAGGGATTCAACATGATTAACGGTCCGCAGGCTATGTTTCACAGGGATTCAACATGATTAACAGTCTGCAGGCTATGTTTCACAGGGATTCAACATGATTAACGGTCCGCATGGCTATGTTTCACAGGGATTTAACATGATTAACCGTCCATGAGCTATGTTTCACAGGGATTCAACATGATTAACGGTCCGCAGGCTATGTTTCACAGGGATTCAACATGATTAACAGTCTGCAGGCTATGTTTCACAGGGATTCAACATGATTAACGGTCCACGAGCTATGTTTCACAGGGATTCAACATGATTAACGGTCCGCAGGCTATGTTTCACAGGGATTTAACATGATTAACAGTCCGCAGGCTATGTTTCACAGGGATTCAACATGATTAACGGTCCGCAGGCTATGTTTCACAGGGATTTAACATGATTAACCGTCTGCAGGCTATGTTTCACAGGGATTCAACATGATTAACGGTCCGCAGGCTATGTTTCACAGGGATTCAACATGATTAACGGTTATAAGGCTATGTTTCACAGGGGATTCAACATGATTAACGGTCCGCAGGCTATGTTTCACAGGGATTCAACATGATTAACGGTCCACAGGCTATGTTTCACAGGGATTCAACATGATTAACGGTCCGCAGGCTATGTTTCACAGGGATTCAACATGATTAACGGTCCGCAGGCTTTGTTTCACAGGGATTCAACATGATTAACGGTCCGCAGGCTATGTTTCACAGGGATTCAACATGATTAACCGTCCGCAGGCTATGTTTCACAGGGATTTAACATGATTAACCGTCCGCAGGCTATGTTTCACAGGGATTCAACATGATTAACGGTCCGCAGGCTATGTTTCACAGGGATTCAACATGATTAACGGTCCGCAGGCTATGTTTCACAGGGATTTAACATGATTAACCGTCCGCGAGGCTATGTTTCACAGGGATTTAACATGATTAACGGTCCGCAGGCTATGTTTCACAGGGATTCAACATGATTAACGGTCCGCAGGCTATGTTTCACAGGGATTCAACATGATTAACCGTCCGCAGGCTATGTTTTACAGGGATTCAACATGATTAACGGTCCGATGGCTATGTTTCACAGGGATTCAACATGATTAACGGTCCGCGAGGCTATGTTTCACAGGGATTCAACATGATTAACAGTCTGCAGGCTATGTTTCACAGGGATTCAACATGATTAACGGTCCGCAGGCTATGTTTCACAGGGATTTAACATGATTAACCGTCCGCAGGCTATGTTTCACAGGGATTCAACATGATTAACGGTCCGCAGGCTATGTTTCACAGGGATTCAACATGATTAACAGTCTGCAGGCTATGTTTCACAGGGATTCAACATGATTAACGGTCCGCAGGCTATGTTTCACAGGGATTCAACATGATTAACGGTCCGCAGGCTATGTTTCACAGGGATTTAACATGATTAACAGTCCGCAGGCTATGTTTCACAGGGATTCAACATGATTAACGGTCCGCGAGGCTATGTTTCACAGGGATTTAACATGATTAACCGTCTGCAGGCTATGTTTCACAGGGATTCAACATGATTAACGGTCCGCAGGCTATGTTTCACAGGGATTCAACATGATTAACGGTTATAAGGCTATGTTTCACAGGGATTCAACATGATTAACGGTCCGCAGGCTATGTTTCACAGGGATTCAACATGATTAACGGTCCACAGGCTATGTTTCACAGGGATTTAACATGATTAACCGTCCGCGCAGGCTATGTTTCACAGGGATTTAACATGATTAACGGTCCGCGAGCTATGTTTCACAGGGATTTAACATGATTAACCGTCCGCAGGCTATGTTTCACAGGGATTTAACATGATTAACGGTCCCGAGCTATGTTTCACAGGGATTCAACATGATTAACGATCCGCAGGCTATGTTTCACAGGGATTCAACATGATTAACGGTCCGCAGGCTATGTTTCACAGGATTCAACATGATTAACGGTCCGCAGGCTATGTTTCACAGGGATTCAACATGATTAACGGTCCGCAGGCTATGTTTCACAGGGGTTCAACATGATTAACGGTCCGCAGGCTATGTTTCACAGGGATTCAACATGATTAACGGTCCGCAGGTTATGTTTCACAGGGATTCAACATGATTAACAGTCTGCAGGCTATGTTTCACAGGGATTCAACATGATTAACGGTCCGCAGGCTATGTTTCACAGGGATTCAACATGATTAACGGTCCGCGAGGCAATGTTTCACAGGGATTCAACATGATTAACGGTCCGCAGGCTATGTTTCACAGGGATTCAACATGATTAACGGTCCGCAGGCTATGTTTCACAGGGATTTAACATGATTAACCGTCCGCAGGCTATGTTTCACAGGGATTCAACATGATTAACGGTCCGCAGGCTATGTTTCACAGGGATTCAACATGATTAACGGTCCGCAGGCTATGTTTCACAGGGATTTAACATGATTAACCGTCCGCAGGCTATGTTTCACAGGGATTTAACATGATTAACGGTCCGCAGGCTATGTTTCACAGGGATTCAACATGATTAACGATCCGCAGGCTATGTTTCACAGGGATTCAACATGATTAACGGTCCGCAGGCTATGTTTCACAGGGATTCAACATGATTAACGGTCCGCAGGCTATGTTTCACAGGGATTCAACATGATTAACGGTCCGCAGGCTATGTTTCACAGGGGTTCAACATGATTAACGGTCCGCAGGCTATGTTTCACAGGGATTCAACATGATTAACGGTCCGCGAGGCTATGTTTCACAGGGATTCAACATGATTAACAGTCTGCAGGCTATGTTTCACAGGGATTCAACATGATTAACGGTCCGCAGGCTATGTTTCACAGGGATTCAACATGATTAACCGTCCGCAGGCTATGTTTTACAGGGATTCAACATGATTAACGGTCCGCAGGCTATGTTTCACAGGGATTCAACATGATTAACGGTCCGCAGGCTATGTTTCACAGGGATTCAACATGATTAACAGTCTGCAGGCTATGTTTCACAGGGATTCAACATGATTAACGGTCCGCAGGCTATGTTTCACAGGGATTTAACATGATTAACCGTCCGCAGGCTATGTTTCACAGGGATTCAACATGATTAACGGTCCGCGGGCTATGTTTCACAGGGATTCAACATGATTAACAGTCTGCAGGCTATGTTTCACAGGGATTCAACATGATTAACGGTCCGCAGGCTATGTTTCACAGGGATTCAACATGATTAACGGTCCGCAGGCTATGTTTCACAGGGATTTAACATGATTAACAGTCCGCAGGCTATGTTTCACAGGGATTCAACATGATTAACGGTCCGCAGGCTATGTTTCACAGGGATTTAACATGATTAACCGTCTGCAGGCTATGTTTCACAGGGATTCAACATGATTAACGGTCCGCAGGCTATGTTTCACAGGGATTCAACATGATTAACGGTTATAAGGCTATGTTTCACAGGGATTCAACATGATTAACGGTCCGCAGGCTATGTTTCACAGGGATTCAACATGATTAACGGTTCACAGGCTATGTTTCACAGGGATTCAACATGATTAACGGTCCGCAGGCTATGTTTCACAGGGATTCAACATGATTAACGGTCCGCAGGCTTTGTTTCACAGGGATTCAACATGATTAACGGTCCGCAGGCTATGTTTCACAGGGATTCAACATGATTAACCGTCCGCAGGCTATGTTTCACAGGGATTCAACATGATTAACCGTCCGCAGGCTATGTTTCACAGGGATTCAACATGATTAACGGTCCGCAGGCTATGTTTCACAGGGATTCAACATGATTAACGGTCCGCAGGCTATGTTTCACAGGGATTTAACATGATTAACCGTCCGCAGGCTATGTTTCACAGGGATTCAACATGATTAACGGTCCCAGGCTATGTTTCACAGGGATTCAACATGATTAACGGTCCGCAGGCTATGTTTCACAGGGATTCAACATGATTAACCGTCCGCAGGCTATGTTTTACAGGGATTCAACATGATTAACGGTCCGCAGGCTATGTTTCACAGGGATTCAACATGATTAACGGTCCGCAGGCTATGTTTCACAGGGATTCAACATGATTAACAGTCTGCAGGCTATGTTTCACAGGGATTCAACATGATTAACGGTCCGCAGGCTATGTTTCACAGGGATTTAACATGATTAACCGTCCGCAGGCTATGTTTCACAGGGATTCAACATGATTAACGGTCCGCAGGCTATGTTTCACAGGGATTCAACATGATTAACAGTCTGCAGGCTATGTTTCACAGGGATTCAACATGATTAACGGTCCGCAGGCTATGTTTCACCAAGGGATTCAACATGATTAACGGTCCGCGAGCTATGTTTCACAGGGATTTAACATGATTAACAGTCCCATGAGCTATGTTTCGGCAGGGGATTCCAACATGATTAACGGTCCGCAGGCTATGTTTCACAGGGATTTAACATGATTAACCGTCTGCAGGCTATGTTTCACAGGGATTCAACATGATTAACGGTCCGCAGGCTATGTTTCACAGGGATTCAACATGATTAACGGTCATCAGGCTATGTTTCACAGGGATTCAACATGATTAACGGTCCGCGGGCTATGTTTCACAGGGATTCAACATGATTAACGGTCCACAGGCTATGTTTCACAGGGATTCAACATGATTAACGGTCCGCAGGCTATGTTTCACAGGGATTCAACATGATTAACGGTCCGCAGGCTATGTTTCACAGGGATTCAACATGATTAACGGTCCGCAGGCTATGTTTCACAGGGATTCAACATGATTAACGGTCCGCAGGCTATGTTTCACAGGGATTCAACATGATTAACGGTCCGCAGGCTATGTTTCACAGGGATTTAACATGATTAACCGTCCGCAGGCTATGTTTCCAGGGTTAACATGATTAACCGTCCGCAGGCTATGTTTCACAGGGATTCAACATGATTAACGGTCCGCAGGCTATGTTTCACAGGGATTCAACATGATTAACGGTCCGCAGGCTATGTTTCACAGGGATTCAACATGATTAACGGTCCGCAGGCTATGTTTCACAGGGATTCAACATGATTAACGGTCCGCAGGCTATGTTTCACAGGGATTCAACATGATTAACCGTCCGCAGGCTATGTTTCACAGGGATTCAACATGATTAACGGTCCGCAGGCTATGTTTCACAGGGATTCAACATGATTAACCGTCCGCAGGCTATGTTTCACAGGGATTCAACATGATTAACGGTCCGCAGGCTATGTTTCACAGGGATTCAACATGATTAACGGTCCGCAGGCTATGTTTCACAGGGGATTTAACATGATTAACCGTCCGCAGGCTATGTTTCACAGGGATTCAACATGATTAACGGTCCGCAGGCTATGTTTCACAGGGATTCAACATGATTAACGGTCCGCAGGCTATGTTTCACAGGGATTCAACATGATTAACGGTCCGCAGGCTATGTTTCACAGGGATTCAACATGATTAACGGTCCGCAGGCTATGTTTCACAGGGATTCAACATGATTAACGGTCCGCAGGCTATGTTTCACAGGGATTTAACATGATTAACTGTCCGCAGGCTATGTTTCACAGGGATTTAACATGATTAACGGTCCGCAGGCTATGTTTCACAGGGATTCAACATGATTAACGATCCGCAGGCTATGTTTCACAGGGATTCAACATGATTAACGGTCCGCAGGCTATGTTTCACAGGGATTCAACATGATTAACGGTCCGCAGGCTATGTTTCACAGGGATTCAACATGATTAACGGTCCGCAGGCTATGTTTCACAGGGGTTCAACATGATTAACGGTCCGCAGGCTATGTTTCACAGGGATTCAACATGATTAACGGTCCGCAGGCTATGTTTCACAGGGATTCAACATGATTAACAGTCTGCAGGCTATGTTTCACAGGGATTCAACATGATTAACGGTCCGCAGGCTATGTTTCACAGGGATTCAACATGATTAACCGTCCGCAGGCTATGTTTTACAGGGATTCAACATGATTAACGGTCCGCAGGCTATGTTTCACAGGGATTCAACATGATTAACGGTCCGCAGGCAATGTTTTACAGGGATTCAACATGATTAACGGTCCGCAGGCTATGTTTCACAGGGATTCAACATGATTAACGGTCCGCAGGCTATGTTTCACAGGGATTTAACATGATTAACCGTCCGCAGGCTATGTTTCACAGGGATTCAACATGATTAACGGTCCGCAGGCTATGTTTCACAGGGATTCAACATGATTAACGGTCCGCAGGCTATGTTTCACAGGGATTTAACATGATTAACCGTCCGCAGGCTATGTTTCACAGGGATTTAACATGATTAACGGTCCGAAGGCTATGTTTCACAGGGATTCAACATGATTAACGATCCGCAGGCTATGTTTCACAGGGATTCAACATGATTAACGGTCCGCAGGCTATGTTTCACAGGGATTCAACATGATTAACGGTCCGCAGGCTATGTTTCACAGGGATTCAACATGATTAACAGTCTACAGGCTATGTTTCACAGGGATTCAACATGATTAACGGTCCGCAGGCTATGTTTCACAGGGATTCAACATGATTAACCGTCCGCAGGCTATGTTTTACAGGGATTCAACATGATTAACGGTCCGCAGGCTATGTTTCACAGGGATTCAACATGATTAACGGTCCGCAGGCTATGTTTCACAGGGATTCAACATGATTAACAGTCTGCAGGCTATGTTTCACAGGGATTCAACATGATTAACGGTCCGCAGGCTATGTTTCACAGGGGATTTAACATGATTAACCGTCCGCATGGCTATGTTTCACAGGGATTCAACATGATTAACGGTCCGCAGGCTATGTTTCACAGGGATTCAACATGATTAACGGTCCGCAGGCTATGTTTCACAGGGATTCAACATGATTAACGGTCCGCAGGCTATGTTTCACAGGGATTTAACATGATTAACAGTCCGCAGGCTATGTTTCACAGGGATTCAACATGATTAACGGTCCGCGAGGCTATGTTTCACAGGGATTTAACATGATTAACCGTCTGCAGGCTATGTTTCACAGGGATTCAACATGATTAACGGTCCATGAGGCTATGTTTCACAGGGATTCAACATGATTAACGGTTATAAGGCTATGTTTCACAGGGATTCAACATGATTAACGGTCCGCAGGCTATGTTTCACAGGGATTCAACATGATTAACGGTCCACAGGCTATGTTTCACAGGGATTCAACATGATTAACGGTCCGCAGGCTATGTTTCACAGGGATTCAACATGATTAACGGTCCGCAGGCTTTGTTTCACAGGGATTCAACATGATTAACGGTCCGCAGGCTATGTTTCACAGGGATTCAACATGATTAACGGTCCGCAGGCTATGTTTCACAGGGATTCAACATGATTAACGGTCCGCAGGCTATGTTTCACAGGGATTTAACATGATTAACCGTCCGCAGGCTATGTTTCACAGGGATTCAACATGATTAACGGTCCCGCAGGCTATGTTTCACAGGGATTCAACATGATTAACGGTCCGCAGGCTATGTTTCACAGGGATTTAACATGATTAACCGTCCGAGGCTATGTTTCACAGGGATTTAACATGATTAACGGTCCGCAGGCTATGTTTCACAGGGATTCAACATGATTAACGGTCCGCAGGCTATGTTTCACAGGGATTCAACATGATTAACCGTCCGCAGGCTATGTTTTACAGGGATTCAACATGATTAACGGTCCGCAGGCTATGTTTCACAGGGATTCAACATGATTAACGGTCCGCAGGCTATGTTTCACAGGGATTCAACATGATTAACAGTCTGCAGGCTATGTTTCACAGGGATTCAACATGATTAACGGTCCGCAGGCTATGTTTCACAGGGATTTAACATGATTAACCGTCCCGCAGGCTATGTTTCACAGGGATTCAACATGATTAACGGTCCGCAGGCTATGTTTCACAGGGATTCAACATGATTAACAGTCTGCAGGCTATGTTTCACAGGGATTCAACATGATTAACGGTCCGCAGGCTATGTTTCACAGGGATTTAACATGATTAACCGTCCGCAGGCTATGTTTCACAGGGATTCAACATGATTAACGGTCCGCAGGCTATGTTTCACAGGGATTCAACATGATTAACGGTCCGCAGGCTATGTTTCACAGGGATTTAACATGATTAACCGTCCGCAGGCTATGTTTCACAGGGATTCAACATGATTAACGGTCCGCAGGCTATGTTTCACAGGGATTCAACATGATTAACGGTCCGCGAGGCTATGTTTCACAGGGATTCAACATGATTAACGGTCCGCGGGCTATGTTTCACAGGATTCAACATGATTAACGGTCCGCAGGCTATGTTTCACGGGATTCAACATGATTAACGGTCCGCAGGCTATGTTTCACAGGGATTCAACATGATTAACGGTCCGCAGGCTATGTTTCACAGGGATTCAACATGATTAACGGTCCGCATGGCTATGTTTCACAGGGATTCAACATGATTAACGGTCCGCAGGCTATGTTTCACAGGGATTCAACATGATTAACGGTCCGCAGGCTATGTTTCACAGGGATTCAACATGATTAACGGTCCGCAGGCTATGTTTCACAGGGATTCAACATGATTAACGGTCCGCGAGCTATGTTTCACGGGGATTCAACATGATTAACGGTCCACGCTATGTTTCTCCAGGGATTCAACATGATTAACGGTCCGCAGGCTATGTTTCACAGGGATTCAACATGATTAACGGTCCGCAGGCTATGTTTCACAGGGATTCAACATGATTAACGGTCCGCAGGCTATGTTTCACAGGGATTTAAAATGATTAATGGTCCGCAGGCTATGTTTCACAGGGATTTAAAATGATTAACGGTCCGCAGGCTATGTTTCACAGGGATTCAACATGATTAACGGTCCGCAGGCTATGTTTCACAGGGATTCAACATGATTAACGGTCCGCAGGCTATGTTTCACAGGGATTCAACATGATTAACGGTCCGCAGGCTATGTTTCACAGGGATTCAACATGATTAACCGTCCGCAGGCTATATTTTACAGGGATTCAACATGATTAACGGTCTGCAGGCTATGTTTCACAGGGATTCAACATGATTAACAGTCTGCAGGCTATGTTTCACAGGGATTCAACATGATTAACGGTCCGCAGGCTATGTTTCACAGGGATTCAACATGATTAACCGTCCGCAGGCTATGTTTCACAGGGATTCAACATGATTAACGGTCCGCAGGCTATGTTTCACAGGGATTCAACATGATTAACGGTCCGCAGGCTATGTTTCACAGGGATTCAACATGATTAACGGTCCGCAGGCTATGTTTCACAGGGATTTAACATGATTAACGGTCCGCAGGCTATGTTTCACAGGGATTCAACATGATTAACGGTCCGCAGGCTATGTTTCACAGGGATTCAACATGATTAACCGTCCGCAGGCTATGTTTCACAGGGATTCAACATGATTAACGGTCCGCAGGCTATGTTTCACAGGGATTCAAAATGATTAACGGTCCGCAGGCTATGTTTCACAGGGATTCAACATGATTAACGGTCCGCAGGCTATGTTTCACAGGGATTCAACATGATTAACGGTCCGGCAGCTATGTTTCACAGGGATTTAACATGATTAACGGTCCGCAGGCTATGTTTCACAGGGATTCAACATGATTAACGGTCCGCAGGCTATGTTTCACAGGGATTCAACATGATTAACGGTCCGCAGGCTATGTTTCACAGGGATTCAACATGATTAACGGTCCGCAGGCTATGTTTCACAGGGATTCAACATGATTAACCGTCCGCAGGCTATATTTTACAGGGATTCAACATGATTAACGGTCTGCAGGCTATGTTTCACAGGGATTCAACATGATTAACAGTCTGCAGGCTATGTTTCACAGGGATTCAACATGATTAACGGTCCGCAGGCTATGTTTCACAGGGATTCAACATGATTAACCGTCCGCGCAGGCTATGTTTTACAGGGGATTCAACATGATTAACGGTCCGCAGGCTATGTTTCACAGGGATTCAACATGATTAACGGTCCGCGGGCTATGTTTCACAGGGATTTAACATGATTAACCGTCCGCAGGCTATGTTTCACAGGGATTCAACACGATTAACGGTCCGCAGGCTATGTTTCACAGGGATTCAACATGATTAACAGTCTGCAGGCTATGTTTCATAGGGATTCAACATGATTAACGGTCCGCAGGCTATGTTTCACAGGGATTCAACATGATTAACGGTCCGCGAGGCTATGTTTCACAGGGATTTAACATGATTAACAGTCCGCAGGCTATGTTTCACAGGGATTCAACATGATTAACGGTCCAGGCTATGTTTCACAGGGATTTAACATGATTAACCGTCCGCAGGCTATGTTTCTCAGGGATTCAACATGATTAACGGTCCGCAGGCTATGTTTCACAGGGATTCAACATGATTAACGGTCCGCAGGCTATGTTTCACAGGGATTCAACATGATTAACGGTCCGCAGGCTATGTTTCACAGGGATTCAACATGATTAACGGTCCGCAGGCTATGTTTCACAGGGATTCAACATGATTAACGGTCCGCAGGCTATGTTTCACAGGGATTCAACATGATTAACGGTCCGCAGGCTATGTTTCACAGGGATTCAACATGATTAACGGTCCGCGAGGCTATGTTTCACAGGGATTCAACATGATTAACGGTCCGCGGGCTATGTTTCACAGGGATTCAACATGATTAACGGTCCGCAGGCTATGTTTCACAGGGATTCAACATGATTAACGGTCCGCAGGCTATGTTTCATAGGGATTCAACATGATTAATGGTCCGCAGGCTATGTTTCACAGGGATTTAACATGATTAACGGTCCGCAGGCTATGTTTCACAGGGGTTTAACATGATTAACGGTCCGCAGGCTATGTTTCACAGGGATTCAACATGATTAACGGTCCGCAGGCTATGTTTCACAGTGATTCAACATGATTAACGGTCCGCAGGCTATGTTTCACAGGGATTCAACATGATTAACGGTCCGCGGGCTATGTTTCACAGGGATTCAACATGATTAACGGTCCGCAGGCTATGTTTCACGGGGATTCAACATGATTAACGGTCCGCGAGGCTATGTTTCACAGGGATTCAACATGATTAACGGTCCGCAGGCTATGTTTCACAGGGATTCAACATGATTAACGGTCCGCAGGCTATGTTTCACAGGGATTCAACATGATTAACGGTCCGCAGGCTATGTTTCATAGGGATTCAACATGATTAATGGTCCGCAGGCTATGTTTCACAGGGATTTAACATGATTAACGGTCCGCAGGCTATGTTTCACAAGGATTTAACATGATTAACGGTCCGCAGGCTATGTTTCACAGGGATTCAACATGATTAACGGTCCGCAGGCTATGTTTCACAGGGATTTAACATGATTAACGGTCCGCAGGCTATGTTTCACAGGGATTCAACATGATTAACGGTCCGCAGGCTATGTTTCACAGGGATTCAACATGATTAACGGTCCGCAGGCTATGTTTCACAGGGATTCAACATGATTAACGGTCCGCAGGCTATGTTTCACAGGGACTCAACATGATTAACGGTCCGCAGGCTATGTTTCACAGGGATTCAACATGATTAACGGTCCGCAGGCTATGTTTCACAGGGATTCAACATGATTAACGGTCCGCAGGCTATGTTTCACAGGGATTCAACATGATTAACGGTCCGCAGGCAATGTTTCACAGGGATTCAACATGATTAACGGTCAGCAGGCTATGTTTCACAGGGATTCAACATGATTAACGGTCCGCAGGCTATGTTTCACAGGGATTCAACATGATTAACAGTCCGCAGGCTATGTTGTGTACACATTTACACAGTGTGCATGTGAGTAATGTTCAACTGGCAGGCGAGTCATACCGCATCAAACCATCGCTGTTACCGCCAGAGCACAGTGTGACGTGACAGCACAGTGATTCACCAGCTTTGGTAGGGTTCATCACAGGTTAAACCAGTGCTGTGGCTGAAGACTGGATTTACACGCCATACATTTTAAAGTCACTACGATATTTTCACACTGTAACATGCCAACTCAAGTGACAAAGGCAGTTTTTCTGCAGCCTATACTTTTATTTGGACTGATAGTTGAAAATAGAACAAGGAAATACATGCCATCCTCTTGGGGGGGGGGGATATTAACTAGTAGGATATTGAATGTGAAGTGGTCGGTAGATTATTGGATGTGAAGGAGCTGGTAGGATATTAGGTAAGATAATTTATGTGAAGGGCCCATGTCCAGAGGGGAGCTCAGGTGCCTGACTGCTGGTGTGGAGGTGTGGAGGTGTGTGTGTGTGTGTGTGTGTGTGTGTGTGTGTGTGTGTGTGTGTGTGTGAGTGTGTGTGAGTGAGTGAAGTGTGTGTGTGTGTGTGTGAGTGAGTGAAGTGAAGTGTGTGTGTGTGTGTGTGAGTGAGTGAAGTGTGTGTGTGTGTGTGTGTGTGTGTGTGAGTGAGTGAGTGTGTGAGTGAGTGTGTGTGTGCCTGCATGTGTGAGTGTGTGCATGCGTGCTTGTGTGTTTGTTTGTGTGCGTGCACCTGTGTGAGTGTGTTCCGTGGGGAAGTGCTGTCATGCTCGTCTGCCCTGAGCTGTCAGAGGGTAGTCTCTTCCATCTCTCCCCGTCTCTCCCATCTCTCCCCGTCTCTCCCATGTCTCCCATCTCTCCCTGTCTCTCCCCGTCTCTCCCATCTCTCCCCGTCTCTCCCGTCTCTCCCATCTCTCCCCGTCTCTCCCATCTCTCCCCGTCTCTCCCTGTCTCTCCCATCTCTCCCCATCTCTCCCATCTCTCCCCGTCTCTCCTATCTCTCCCCGTCTCTCCCATCTCTCCCCGTCTCTCCCATCTCTCCCATCTCTCCCCGTCTCTCCCCGTCTCTCCCCGTCTCTCCCCGTCTCTCCCATCTCTCCCATCTCTCCCATCTCTCCCCGTCTCTCCCCGTCTCTCCCCGTCTCTCCCATCTCTCCCCGTCTCTCCCGTCTCTCCCATCTCTCCCCGTCTCTCCCATCTCTCCCCGTCTCTCCCATCTCTCCCATCTCTCCCCGTCTCTCCCCGTCTCTCCCATCTCTCCCGACTCTCCCCGTCTCTCCCCGTCTCTCCCATCTCTCCCCGTCTCTCCCATCTCTCCCCGTCTCTCCCCGTCTCTCCCCGTCTCTCCCATCTCTCCCCGTCTCTCCCATCTCTCCCCATCTCTCCCGACTCTCCCCGTCTCGCCCCGTCTCTCCCCGTCTCTCCCCGTCTCTCCCATCTCTCCCCGTCTCTCCCGTCTCTCCCATCTCTCCCCGTCTCTCATCTCTCCCCGTCTCTCCCATCTCTCTCATCTCTCCCCGTCTCTCCCCGTCTCTCCCATCTCTCCCGACTCTCCCCGTCTCTCCCCGTCTCTCCCATCTCTCCCCGTCTCTCCCATCTCTCCCCGTCTCTCCCCGTCTCTCCCCGTCTCTCCCATCTCTCCCCGTCTCTCCCATCTCTCCCCATCTCTCACCGTCTCTCCCCGTCTCTCCCCGTCTCTCCCATCTCTCCCCGTCTCTCCCATCTCTCCCCGTCTCTCCCCGTCTTTCCCCGTCTCTCCCCGTCTCTCCCCGTCTCTCCCCATCTCTCCCCGTCTCTCCCCATCTCTCCCCGTCTCTCCCCGTCTCTCCCCGTCTCTCCCATCTCTCCCCGTCTCTCCCATCTCTCCCCGTCTCTCCCCGTCTCTCCCATCTCGCCCCGTCTCTCCCGTCTCTCCCATCTCTCCCCGTCTCTCCCGTCTCTCCCCGTTTCTCCCCGTCTCTCCCCGTCTCTCCCATCTCTCCCATCTCTCCCCGTCTCTCCCCGTCTCTCCCATCTCTCCCCGTCTCTCCCATCTCTCCCCGTCTCTCCCCATCTCTCCCCGTCTCTCCCCGTCTCTCCCGTCTCTCCCATCTCTCCCCGTCTCTCCCATCTCTCCCCGTCTCTCCCATCTCTCCCCATCTCTCCCCGTCTCCCCCGTCTCTCCCATCTCTCCCCGTCTCTCCCGTCTCTCCCATCTCTCCCCGTCTCTCCCATCTCTCCCCATTTCTCCCATCTCTCCCATCTCTCCCCGTCTCTCCCCGTCTCTCCCATCTCTCCCCGTCTCTCCCATCTCTCCCCGTCTCTCCCCGTCTCCCCCGTCTCTCCCATCTCTCCCCGTCTCTCCCGTCTCTCCCATCTCTCCCCGTCTCTCCCATCTCTCCCCGTCTCTCCCGTCTCTCCCATCTCTCCCCGTCTCTCCCCGTCTCTCCCATCTCTCCCCGTCTCTCCCGTCTCTCCCATCTCTCCCCGTCTCTCCCGTCTCTCCCATCTCTCCCCGTCTCTCCCATCTCTCCCATCTCTCCCCGTCTCTCCCCGTCTCTCCCATCTCTCCCCGTCTCTCCCATCTCTCCCCGTCTCTCCCCGTCTCTCCCCGTCTCTCCCCGTCTCTCCCCGTCTCTCCCCGTCTCCCCCGTCTCTCCCATCTCTCCCTGTCTCTCCCATCTCTCCCCGTCTCTCCCATCTCTCCCCGTCTCTCCCCGTCTCTCCCATCTCTCCCCATCTCTCCCCGTCTCTCCCATCTCTCCCCGTCTCTCCCATCTCCCCCGTCTCCCCCGTCTCTCCCCGTCTCTCCCATCTTTCCCATCTCTCCCCGTCTCCCCCGTCTCTCCCCGTCTCTCCCATCTCTCCCCGTCTCTCCCATCTCTCCCATCTCTCCCCATCTCTCCCATCTCTCCCCGTCTCTCCCATCTCTCCCCGTCTCTCCCATCTCTCCCATCTCTCCCATCTCTCCCCATCTCTCCCATCTCTCCCCGTCTCTCCCATTTCTCCCATCTCTCCCCGTCTCTCCCATCTCTCCCCATCTCTCCCATCTCTCCCATCTCTCCCCATCTCTCCCATCTCTCCCCGTTTCTCCCATCTCTCCCCGTCTCTCCCATCTCCCCCCGTCTCTCCCATCTCTCATGTCTCTCCCATCTCTCCCCGTCACTCCCATTTCTCCCCGTCTCCCCCGTCTCTCCCCGTCTCTCCTGGATGATATCAGCCCTGACAGCCAGATATCATCCAGCCACTACCTGCCAGGACAGAGCCAGCTAACATCCAGCCACTACCAGCCAGGACAAAGCCAGCTATCATCCAGCCACTACCAGCCAGGACAGAGCCAGATATCATGCAGCCACTACCAGCCAGGACAGAGCCAACTATCATCCAGCCACTACCAGCCAGGACAGAGCCAGCTAACATCCAGCCACTACCAGCCAGGACAGAGCCAGCTATCATCCAGCCACTACCAGCCAGGACAGAGCCAGCTAACATCCAGCCATTACCAGCCAGGACAGAGCCAGCTATCATCCAGCCACTACCAGCCAGGACAGAGCCAGCTATCATCCAGCAACTACCAGCCAGGACAGAGCCAGCTAACATCCAGCCACTACCAGCCAGGACAGAGCCAGCTATCATCCAGCCACTACCAGCCAGGACAGAGTCAGCTATCATCCAGCCACTACCAGCCAGGACAGAGCCAACTATCATCCAGCCACTAGCAGCCAGGACAGAGCCAGCTAACATCCAGCCACTAGCAGCCAGGACAGAGCCAGCTAACATCCAGCCACTACCAGCCAGGACAGAGCCAGCTAATATCCAGCCACTACCAGCCAGGACAGAGCCAGAACCAAATAGGGTTGGGGTCAATTCCATTTAAATTCCAATCAATTGGCAAACATACAGTAAATTGAGAAATCACGTAACTAAACTAAACAGAAGAAACGATACTATGGAACAGAGACAAATGATATAATGAATGATAGTAAAAAGCTCTGGAGAACCTTAAATGGAATTCTAGGCAGAAAAGCAAACGCAGCTCCATCCTTCATTGAGGCAGATGGCTTGTTCATAATCAAACCCTTTGATATTGCCAACCGCTTTAATAACTATTTTGTTGACAAGATTAGCAAACTGAGGCATGACATGTAAACAACAAATGCTGAGCCTTCATATTCATGCATAACGGACCAAAGAATGAAAGACAAGCGCTGTAGTTTTGATTTCCGCAAAGTTAGTGTGGAAGAGGTGAAACAATGACTGCCATCTATAAATAAGGACAAACCACTTGGAACCGACAACCTGGATGGTAAATGACTGAGGTTGGCAGCGGAATACATTGTGACTCCGATTTGCCACATCTTCAATCTAAGCCTAGAAGACCTCAGGCATGGAGTTCGGCAAAGGTCATTCCGCTGCCCAAAAACAGCAAAGCACCCTGTAGCCTTTCCTGCAGTTAGTGACCAAAAGCACCCTCTTTGGCCTCGTGGGTGGAATGTTTTTCATATGTCATCATTCATGTACATAATTTTTTTAAACCTGATGAAAATCCTGTGTTTCTATGTCAAACAGTGCTGTTATCATTCCATCTTCTGTGATGTATATAAAGTGTAATATTGGGACGCAAACTCAAAATGTAATACATTTCTACTCTATATCTGACATGGTACAGGTGTCTTCTTTTTGTTAAGCCCATAACCATGTGTGTGAGGTGGATACTTTTGTTTCAAAGTAGATTTGTTTGAGACTACCAAGAAACACTCGGTGTGACCCCGATGTAGCCCACTGCAGTAAAAGGTTAATGGTTCAAACAGCAGAACAATCAGCTTGTTACCGGTGATTAGCAAACATTTGGAAAAAATCGTGTTCGACCAAATACACTGTTGTTTTATAGAAAACAAATTAACAACATACTTTCAGCATGCTCATAGGGAAGGGCACTCAACATGCTCAGCATGTTAGACTTCAGTGCAGACTTTGATATCATTGATCACAACATATTGCTGAAAAAACGTAGGTGTTATGGATTAACATCGTCTACCTTATAAGGGATGGATAGAACACAGGGGGTTTTCCAATAGAACACAGAGGGGTTTCCAATAGAACACAGAGGGGGTTTCCAATAGAACACAGAGGGGTTTTCCAATAGAACACAGAGGGTTTTCCAATAGAACACAGAGGGGTTTCCAATAGAACACAGAGGGGTTCCCAATAGAACACAGGGGGGTTTCCAATAGAACACAGAGGGTTTTCCAATAGAACACAGAGGGGTTTCCAATAGAACACAGAGGGGTTTCCAATAGAACACAGAGGGGTTTTCCAATAGAACACAGGGGGGTTTCCAATAGAACACAGGGGGGTTTCCAATAGAACACAGAGGGGTTTCCAATAGAACACAGAGGGTTTTCCAATAGAACACAGAGGGTTTTCCAATAGAACACAGAGGGGGTTTCCAATAGAACACAGGGGGGTTTCCAATAGAACACAGAGGGGTTTCCAATAGAACACAGAGGGTTTTCCAATAGAACACAGAGGGGTTTCCAATAGAACACAGAGGGGTTTTCCAATAGAACACAGAGGGGTTTCCAATAGAACACAGGGGGGGTTTCCAATAGAACACAGAGGGTTTTCCAATAGAACACAGAGGGGTTTCCAATAGAACACAGAGGGGTTTCCAATAGAACACAGGGGGGTTTCCAATAGAACACAGAGGGGTTTTCCAATAGAACACAGAGGGTTTCCCAATAGAACACAGAGGGGTTTCCAATAGAACACAGAGGGGTTTCCAATAGAACACAGAGGGGTTTCCAATAGAACACAGAGGGGTTTCCAATAGAACACAGATGGTTTTCCAATAGAACACAGAGGAGTTTTCCAATAGAACACAGAGGGGTTTCCAATAGAACACAGAGGGGTTTCCAATAGAACACAGAGGGGTTTCCAATAGAACACAGATGGTTTTCCAATAGAACACAGAGGGGTTTTCCAATAGAACACAGAGGGTTTTCCAATAGAACACAGAGGGGTTTTCCAATAGAACACAGAGGGGGGTTTCCATTAGAACACAGAGGGTTTTCCAATAGAACACAGAGGGTTTTCCAATAGAACACAGAGGGTTTTCCAATAGAACACAGATGGTTTTCCAATAGAACACAGAGGGTTTTCCAATAGAACACAGAGGGGTTTCCAATAGAACACAGATGGTTTTCCAATAGAACACAGAGGGGTTTTCCAATAGAACACAGAGGGTTTTCCAATAGAACACAGAGGGGTTTTCCAATAGAACACAGAGGGGGTTTCCATTAGAACACAGAGGGTTTTCCAATAGAACACAGAGGGTTTTCCAATAGAACACAGAGGGTTTTCCAATAGAACACAGGGGGTTTTCCAATAGAACACAGAGGGTTTTCCAATAGAACACAGAGGGTTTTCCAATAGAACACAGAGGGTTTTCCAATAGAACACAGAGGGGTTTTCCAATAGAACACAGAGGGGTTTCCAATAGAACACAGAGGGGTTTCCAATAGAACACAGAGGGTTTTCCAATAGAACACAGAGGGGTTTTCTTTAATGGAAGTTGAGTGTGGTGTACCACAGGTACAATTATTGTTTTCTGTGTTTACTAATGACCTTCCGCTGACCTTGATTAAAGTGTGTGTGTCCAGGTACGCTGACGACTCAACACGTCGGCTGCAACAGTAAAATAAATAACTGACACCCTTAACATAGAGCTCCAGCAATAGGCTAAATATCTCAATAACTAAAAGCATAATTTTGGGGGGACAAATCACTCGCTCAATCCTAAACCTCATCTGAATCTATTATTGAATAATGTGGCGATTGAGCAAGTTGAAGAGACTAAACAGCTGGGTGTCACCCTAGATAGGAAGCTATCATTGCTCTAAACATATAGAGTCAATAATTACTAACATGGGAAGAGGTGTGTCCATGATAAGGCGTTGCTCTGCTTTCTTGATATCTCAGTCAAGCAGACAGGTCCTACAGGCCCTAGTTTTGTCGCACCTTGACTACTGTTCAGTGGTGTGGTCAGGTGAAGCAAATAAGGGCGTAGGTAAATTACAGTTGGTCCAGAACAGAGCTGTCGAGAACAGTCCAGAACAGAGCTGTCATATTGCATATGCATGTCAGTCTCTCCTGGCTCAAAGTTGAGGAGAGATTGACTTCATCACTATTGGTCTTTGTGCGAGGTATAGATTTGTTGAAGGTACCGAACTGTCTGTTCAAGCAGTTGGCACACAGTTCGGACACTCATCTGTATCACACAAGACGTACAACCAGAGGTCTCTTCCCAAACCCCAGGTCCAGAACAGAGGCTGGGATACACACAGTATTAAATAGAGCCATGACTAAATGGACCTCTCTGCCACCACAGGTAACTCAAACTAGCAATAAAAACAGATTCAAAAACAGATAAAGAATACCTTGCAGTATGACAGGGACTGTGAAGAGACACACAGACATTTTAATGCATTTTCTATTGCATTTTACATTGCATTATGTATTGTATTAGGTATTTGATACGTGGATGAGATACGACTGTGATACGTGGTTGTCTCGCCTGGCTATCTTAAGATGAATGCACTAGCTGTGGGTCGCTCTGGATGGGAGCATCTGCTGAATGGCTGAATTGTATTGTAAATGTAGTGTTTATTTATGTATATTATGTATTTTATTGGTTGTGTTGTTTCCTGTTTGGACCCCAGGAAGAGTAGCCACTGCCTCGGCAACAGCTAATTGGGGATCCTGATAAATACTCAATATTACATTCTGAAAGTAAACCAAATTCCAATTCCAGATTTCCCCCATTGAAAAGCATTGAAGAGAATTTAAGAGAATTGGAATTGGAATTTCAGTGTACCTGAATTGTCTGGAATTGAAATGGAATTGAACCCAACACTGGAGGAGAGACAGACGGAGCCCAATCCTCTGTGCCTTGTCCAAAACCCTCGGCCTGAGCCAGCCAGGCAGAACATCCCACTGGGCACACCAACTCATTTCAACATGGACATTTGGGAAATCATGGTCCGATACCATTTAAAAGCACAACAAAGTTCAAATGGGAATACAACGTCAGCTATTTTGGGATATCACTGTGCTTCATCTAATAGCAGAACCAAATGACCCGGATTGTAGTTGAGATTACACAGAAAGTACATGGTGCAAGTGATCAATGCTGTTGGAGATTCTGAACAGATTATTACAGGTATTGTGAAGATCTCCACAGACCTGCGACTATCTTGAACACGCACCGCTTTCTATGATTACAGAAGACATTTATAATTACAGGCAATATGGCCATGGAGGTCTTACTCATTTTAAGGGTGAATAAATACTGTTACATTAGTTTGTTTAGATAAACCTTAACTTTAGGTTATTTACTGGATTACAAAAAAGATGATTGAATTGTGTTTTGTTGTCAACGCAGGATAGATTAATCTGAGCCACTGGCTTAATCCTATTCTTTAACTTTTATTGTTGGTTTAGTTGGAGACGTAAATCCAACATATCATTTGTTAACTTGTAGAAAGGTTAATAGACGAGTTTTTGGTCGTCAACAAATTCCATTTTGTCTACAAATTAATAATTGATATGTTGGATTCACGTCTCCATCTCAACCAATAATCAAAGTTAGAGAATAGGACTAAATCTAATCTAATCAAACTTTGTAAAGTTTCATTTGATTTAGTCCTATTTTTTAATTTAGATTTTTGGTTGAGATGGAGACGTGAAGCCAACACATTAATGATTAACTTGAAGATTTCATTTGAAATCAACCAAAGCTTGAAACCCTAGGCCTATATGTATTGTCTATTACTAGTTGAACACTGGGTTGAATTGAAACAATAGCTGTCGATGACTTCCCTAATGTGATGTAGGCCTAAAGAGTTTCATTAATTATACACTGCTCAAAAAAAATAAAGGGAACACTTAAACAACACAATGTAACTCCAAGTCAATCACACTTCTGTGAAATCAAACTGTCGACTTAGGAAGCAACACTGATTGACAATAAATTTCACATGCTGTTGTGCAAATGGAATAGACAACAGGTGGAAATTATAGGCAATTAGGAAGACACCCCCAATAAAGGACTGGTTTTGCAGGTGGTGACCACAGACCACTTCTCAGTTCCTATGCTTCCTGGCTGATGTTTTGGTCACTTTTGAATGCTGGCGGTGCTTTCACTCTAGTGGTAGCATGAGACGGAGTCTACAACCCACACAAGTGGCTCAGGTAGTGCAGCTCATCCAGGATGGCACATCAATGCGAGCTGTGGCAAGAAGGTTTGCTGTGTCTGTCAGCGTAGTGTCCAGAGCATGGAGGCGCTACCAGGAGACAGGCCAGTACATCAGGAGACGTGGAGGAGGCCGTAGGAGGGCAACAACCCAGCAGCAGGACTGCTACCTCCGCCTTTGTGCAAGGAGGAGCAGGAGGAGCACTGCCAGAGCCCTGCAAAATGACCTCCAGCAGGCCACAAATGTGCATGTGTCTGCTCAAACGGTCAGAAACAGACTCCATGAGGGTGGTATGAGGGCCCGACGTCCACAGGTGGGGGTTGTGCTTACAGCCCAACACCGTGCAGGACGTTTGGCATTTGTCAGAGAACTCCAAGATTGGCAAATTCGCCACTGGGGCCCAGTGCTCTTCACAGATGAAAGCAGGTTCACACTGAGCACGTGACAGACGTGACAGAGTCTGGAGTGTCACGCCCTGGCTCTAGGGACTCTTTTAAGTTGAGCCAGGGTGTGTAGAGTTTATGTTTTGTGCTCGTTGTGTCTAGTCTAGTTTTTGTATATCTATGTTGGCCAGAGTGGTTCTCAATCAGAGGCAACGAGTATCAGCTGTTGCTGGTTCTGCTGACTCCATAGTGGTGTGTTATTCTGTCACAACGGCTGATGTAGATGTGGTGAAGGAGTCAAACGCAGACACAGAAGCTCAGTCCAATACTTTACTGAACACGACCAAAATTATACAAAACACTGGCCTCAACAAACAAGAGGCGGACGATGCGCAACAATGCACAAAAGGCTAGTATTCCAAGGCGCACGAAAACAGTACAGTGCGACGACAGGGAAAACAACAAACAAACAACGAGCCGACCTGATGACAGGCGAACAATAACACACAACACAAAACTAACCAAACGGGAAACTTATAGAGGACATAATCAACTAAACAGGACACAGGTGTACACAATCAGACAAAACCAACAGACAGCGAAAACATCAAACGGTGATAGCTAGTACTCCGGGGACGACGACCGCCGAAGCCTGCCCGAACAAGGAGGAGGAGCAGCCTCGGCCGAAACCGTGACATGGAGACGCCGTGGAGAACGTTCTGCTGCCTGCAACATCCTCCAGCATGACCGGTTTGGCGGTGGCTCAGTCATGGTGTGGGGTGGCATTTCTTTGGGGGGCCGCACAGCCCTACATGTGCTCGCCAGAGGTAGCCTGACTGCCATTATGTACCGAGATGAGATCCTCAGACCCTTGTGAGACCATATGCTGGTGCGGTTGGCCCTGGGTTCCTCCTAATGCAAGACAATGCTAGACCTCATGTGGCTGGAGTGTGTCAGCAGTTCCTGCAAGAGGAAGGCATTGATGCTATGGACTGGCCCGCCCGTTCCCCAGACCTGAATCCAATTGAGCACATCTGGGACATCATGTCTAGCTCCATCCACCAACGCCACGTTGCACCACAGACTGTCCAGGAGTTGGCGGATGCTTTAGTCCAGGTCTGGGAGGAGATCCCTCAGGAGACCATCCGCCACCTCATCAGGAGCATGCCCAGGCGTTGTAGGGAGGTCATACAGGCACGTGGAGGCCACACACAGTACTGAGCCTCATTTTGACTTGTTTGAAGGACATTACATCAAAGTTGGATCAGCCTGTAGTGTGGTTTTCCACTTTAATTTTGAGGGTGACTCCAAATCCAGACCTCCATGGGCTGATAAAATTGATTTCCATTGGGAATTTTTGTTTGATTTTGTTGTCAGAACATTCAACTATGTAAAGAAAAAAGTATTTAATAAGATTATTTCATTCATTCAGATCTAGGATGTGTTATTTTAGAGTTCCCTTTATTTTTTTTGAGCAGTGTATATTACTTATAAAGTACGGTTACATTTAATTTGCTCTGTTAAACCTACCCTTTGGAATGACTTCGATAGCAACAGTGAATATATTTAGTTATTAAGAGGTCTCTCAATAATCATTCTCACGACATTGTTAGTAGTCAGTGACAAATATCATGTCTATGCGAGGCTGGGCTTTGTTAAAACCATGGATGGGAGACCAAAGGGTAGCTGTAGATACATAAATCCTCCAGTAGGAGGTGCTCCCCGGCCGATATATATACACTCTTTTTTTATGCATTGAAGATTTGACGTTGTTTCAAAGTTACAAATTCAACATATTTTATACAAGGTTTGTCCATGTTGAAAATTGGTTACAATGATGACAATAATGCTGTGGTTGAAATTTCACCCTCAAATAACAGTTGATTACTTTTTTTTTTAATCAAATGTATTTTCCAAGTAGATTCCACGTCACAATACGTTAACAAATTACGTATTCTAAGTGTATTCGAAGTGTACCCTGCTTCCATTTCAGCATGGTAGCAGTGTAGTGTACCCGCGGGCAACGTGTTGGCGTGAGAGAGGTGCTCTCTTGTTTAACATGGTGTAAAACAGCCTGAGAGAGAGAGAGAGAGAGAGAGAGAGAGAGAGAGAGAGAGAGAGAGAGAGAGAGAGAGAGAGAGAGAGAGAGAGAGAGAGAGAGAGAGCGCGTAAGTCTCCTGCAGTCACCTCATTTTGAAGACAGATGTTCGTCAGCAGAAAAAGACATACTGTGCATTTCCTGCCTCGGAAATCATCTCAGCCCCTCTATTTAATCTCCTGTCCTAAATCATACATCTGGGGGAACATTTTATTTTTGAAAACAACAGTCTTTATAGTAGAGTCTTGACAAATGTGAACAAACGCAAACCTAGGTTTAGGTTTAGCTAAATTTAGTGCTCAACGATTTCTTTATTCAAAGAAAAGGTACCAACATGGAATCTCCAGTGTAATTGGGCACCACTGGGGATCCCATTCGACTACATGTTGTTTGAATAACAAATCACATCGCATTACCTTATATTATACATTATAGAAATGTATGATATGAATAAAAACATATCAACTTAGATCCCAAACATTAGGAGTGTATTTTCTTCACAGTGCTTGAGTGCACAGTGACACGGTAGTTGAACTAGATTGGCCTGTGATAGGCCACATTAAACAGAGCAGATCCAACTAGATTGGCCTGTGATAGGCCACATTAAACAGAACAGATCCAACTAGATTGGCCTGTGATAGGCCACATTAAGCAGAGCAGATCCAACTAGATTGGCCTGTGTAATTGTAGTAACATACAGGAACTCGAGTCCTTCTGTCCACCCGACCTAGAAGACCTCACAGTCAAATGCCGACTGTATTATCTCCCAAGAAAATTTTCTTCGGTTAATCCCCCCTCAAGCCGATACCACGACGGCCCTCAAAGAACTTCACTGAACATTATGCAAACTGGAAACCACATATCCTGAGGCTGCATTTATTGTAGCCGGGGATTTTAACAAAGCAAATTGGAGGACTAGGCTGCCGAAGTTCTATCAACATATTGACTGTTGTACTCGGGCTGCTAAAATTCTCGACCATTGCTATTCGAATCTCCGGGATGATTATAAGGCCCTCCCTGCCCTCCTTTCGGCAAATCTGACCACAACTCCATTTTGCTCCTCCCTTCCTATAGGCAGAAACTCAAACAGGAAATAGCCGTGCTAAGGACTATTCAACGCTGGTCTGATCAATCGGAATCCACGCTTCAAGATTGTTTTGATCACGCGGACTGGGATATGTTCCGCGTAGCTTGCGAAAATAATTTAGACAAATACACTGAAACGGTGACTGAGTTTATCAGGAAGTGTATAGGAGATGTTGTGCCCAATGTGACTATTAAAACCTGCCCTAATCAGAAACCGTGGATAGATGGCAGCATTCGCGCAAAACTGAAAGCGCGAACCACTGCAATTAACCATGGCAAGGTGACTGGGAATATGGCAGAATACAAACAGTGTAGCTACTCACTCCGCAAGGCAAACAAACAAGCAAAACGTCAGTATAGAGACAAAGTGGAGTCGCCATTCAACCGCTCAGACACGAGACATATGTGGCAGGGTCTACAGACAATCACGGACTACAAAGGGAAAACCAGCCACGTCGCAGACACTGACGTCTTGCTCCCAGACAAGCTAAACACCTTCTTCGCCTGCTTTGAGGATAACACAGTGCCACTGACGAGGCCCACTACCAAGGACTGTGGCCTCTCCTTCTCCATGGCCGACGTGAGTAAGACGTTTAAGCGTGTTAACCCCCGCAAGGCTGCCGGCCCAGACGGCATCCCTAGCAGCGTCATCAGAGCATGCGCAGACCAGCTGGCTGGTGTGTTTACGGACATATTCAATCTCTCCCTATCCCAGTCTGCTGTCCCCACTTGCTTCAATATGTCCACCATTGTTCCTGTACCCAAGAAAGCAAAGGTAACTGAACTAAATGACTATCACCCCGTAGCACTCACCTCTGTCATCATGAAGTGCTTTGAGAGGCTAGTCAAGGATCATTTCACCTCTACCTTACCTGTCACCCTAGACCCACTTCAATATGCTTACCGCCCCAATAGATCCACAGACGATGCAATCGCCATCACTCTGCACACTGCCCTATCCCATCTGGTCAAGAGGAATACCTATGTAAGAATGCTGTTCATTGACTATAGCTCAGCATTCAACACCATAGTACCCTCCAAGCTCATTATTAAGCTCGAGGCCCTGGGTCTGAACACCGCCCTGTGCAACTGGATCCTGGACTTCCTGACGGGCCACCCCCAGGTGGTGAAGGTAGGAAACAACATCTCCACTTCACTGATCCTCAACACTGGGGCCCCACAAGGGTGCGTGGTCAGCCCCCTCCTGTACTCCCTGTTCACCCATGACTGCGTGGCCACGCACGCCTCCAACTCAATCATCAAGTTTGCAGACGACACAACAGTAGTAGGCTTGATTACCAACAATGACGAGACCGCCTACAGGGAGGAGGTGAGGGCTCTGGGAGTGTGGTGTCAGGAAAATAACCTCTCACTCAATGTCAACAAAACAATGGAGATGATCGTGGACTTCAGGAAACAGCAGAGGGTGCACCCCCCTATCCACATCAACGGGACTGCAGTGGAGAAGGTGGAAAGCTTCAAGTTCCTTGGCGTACACATCACTGACAAACTGAAATGGTCCACCCACGCAACCACAGGGCTCTCCAGAGGGTGGTGCGGCCTGCCGAACGCATTACTGGGGGCAAACTACCCGCCCTCCAGGACACCTACAGCAACCGATGTCACAGGA